>NC_142806.1:22090328-22217968 GCF_049724085.1 Artemia sp. Qi Xiang Cuo
ATCGCTTTTGTCCAGAAATAATTTGCTGAACTTAATACAATTACCGATAAAAATCACTTCCAAATATTTGTTGATGGGTCAAAAATGAATGAGAAGGTAGCAAGTGGTGCTTTCCTTCCTCACCTGAAAATTGTAATGGGCAAGAGACTATATAATAATTTATCTATAATGTCTGCTGAGTTAAATGCCATAATCATGGCATTAGAACACATTAAGGAAAACCAACTTTTGATTGCAAATTCCAATAATATTATTGTATATTCCAACTCTTTATCCAGCCTTGAGTTGCTGGCCTCAGCTCCTCAGTATAAGTTAGACATTGACACTTATTATTGTCTTAGTATTATAGATAATCTTGCTTCAAGTGGCATAAAAACTTATTTTCAGTATATTCTTAGCCACTCTGGCATAAGTGGTAATCATCAGGTTGATGAAATAGCAAAAAATGCTATACATATTGACCAGCCAAGTGGGAGACCAATCCAAATTAGAGATATTTACCGATGGAGGCTATCAGATATTAATTTTAATAAGATTAATCCTATCCTTTCCTCCTTTCCCAATAAGTATCTGTCTAAAATTTATCTTAGAATTCGTTCTGGAACAAACGGACTAAATTTTCTTGCATTCTCGTATAAGTTTTCTAATTCAAGTGGTTCAATTCCCCTGTCTCCTCTTTGCAGGCATTGTAATATGAATAATGAAACAATTGACCATTGCCTATTTGAATGTAATATACTGACGTCTGCACAACATACCTTGCTTTGCAAACTGTTAAAAATGCTTCAAACACCACAAAATCTCACCATCAGCCAAGAGCCTAGCCAACTATACCTGCACAGAGAGCATAGAAATCGACATCTATCAACTCATAATTGAACTCCTAGAGTCAAAAGATCTACTGAAAGAGATCTGAAAATATCTAATAACCATGAGGCAATCAAGCCAGTAGCTCTGTAGCCCACAGAGTGAAGCAAAAGGAAAAGGGCTAAATAGTATCACTGAAAAGCCCGCCTGCTGTTTAAATAGAAGAAGAAGAAGATGACAGTGGTCAAATATGGCTCTGGAAGAAGGCTCTGAAGCATGGGCGCTCCAAAAAGCGGATGAAGATTTGCTAGATGTTTGCCAGAGAAATTGCTTAAGGATTGTTCTGGGTACCTGGCTGACTGAATGTATTTCAAACAATAGGCTACATGAAAAATGGGGTTCAATACTGCTCTCTAGGGTTATAATGAAAGAAAGGTTGAGGTGGCTAGGGCACGTTGTGCAGATGAAGGATGACAGATTTCCAAAGATTGTTGTTTTTGGCCAACTGTCTAGGGCTAAACGGAAAGCAGGTTGTCCTTGTCTGGGGTGGGAGGACGTTATAAAGAAAGATTTAAAGGAAATGGGAACTTCATGGGCGGGTGTCAAAAGAAAGGCTTTGAATAGATTTGGATGGAGGAGGAGCTTGCATAGCTGTGTTGGCCTCAGGCGGCTTGGTGCTGCGGTGAGTTGTTAGTTGTAGCAGTAGTAGTAATGAGTCCCCTCTGAAGCATATATGACCACCCCTATTCTATAAGAACCTTATATGCCCATATAATAGAGAGTTCTGGGGGTCGGATTGTCTTCCTCAAAGACATAATTTCCGGACCCTTCGACTACAATGAACCAATTTGCTATCTCCAAATTTTAATCAGACGTCTTTGCGGAAATGATGAGCATGGAGGGTGGGGGCTGGTTGCTCTTACATCACTTTTGTCTGTTAAAAAGGGTACCATAAGTTCCACTTTCAAATCAAGTGAGCCCCATCTGAAGTTTATAGGACCACCCATAACATAATAACCTTATATGCCCTCAGGGCGTGACTTATAACCTTATCTCTGGGGCACTGGTTACTCTATGGTTGTGTCAACCCTAGAGTCATTGTTATATTTTTTTTGACTATTTTGAGCAAAATCGCTATCTCATGATTTTAACCAGATTCGTTTGGTGAAGGGGGTTAGCTGAGAAGAGGGGGGCTTCCTGCCCTCCATCACTTTTGACTCTTAAAAGGGAACTAGAACTTCCCATTTTCGCCCAAATGAGCCTCCTCTAAAGTTTATACAGCCATCCATTCCACAAAAACCTTAAATGTCCTCGGGGCATAACTTACAACCCTTGCCCCCAGGTTCTGTGGGGTTGTTTCAACCCCAAAGGCTGTGTTATATGATATTTAGACTCTTTTGAATAAAATGGCTATCTCAAAATTTCTATTACATGCATTTCGAGACAATCGGTCAATATCTACCAAATCATATTATTGAGTTAGGACTAAAGTGAATACACCATTCGATGCCTTTTTTAATGCTGATTATGAATACAATAAGCATTTCTATCGGAAATGAATTTCAGTCCCCCCCCTATATATAGGCCAATTCAGGGTTAGGTTGGGTTAGGTTAGGTATAGCCGATATAGGGGGGGGGGGCTGAAATTCATTTCTTATAGAAAATCTTATTAAATCATTAATCAGCATAAAAAAGGCATCGAATGGTGTATTCACATTAGTCCTAACTCAATAATAAGATTTGGTAGATATTGACCAACAATACTACGTGTGCGTGTGTGTGTGCGAGGGGTAGCTGCCCTCCTATCACTTTGACCCTCAAAAATGGCTCTAGAGCTTCTTATTACCAATCCAATCAGTCCCCTCCGAAGTTTGTTTGACCTCGCTTTCTATAAAAAAAACCTTATATACCCCCAGGGCATAACTTACAACCTTTGCCCTGAGGACTGTGTGTGTGTGGGGGGGGGGGGTCATCTTCAAAGACATAATTTCCGGACCTTCAAACTACGTTGAACCAAATGGCTATCTAAAAATTTTGATTGGATTTGTTTGGGGAAAGGGTGGGCTTGGGAGGGGGTTAGTTGCCCTCCAATCACTTTCGACTATTAAAGAGGGCACTAGCCATTTCAGCTTCAAACAAATGAACCTTTTTGTATCTGATCAAAATTGTAAGAGAGCTATTTTGTTTAGCATTGTTGAACAGTCCAGTAATGGGGATGTCAACCTCCCCTTTTTAGTACCTCAAACACCCAGGTGACTGAATGATATATATGTTTTGTTTTTATTTTATCTGCACAAATTTAACCAAATGTACTGTACTGAATGCCCATATTTTTCTTCAGAACCTCTTCTTTCTAACTTTGTTTTCTGCAAACTTAGAAATAACCTCATCAAAATCTGTTTGCTAAACCGTTTTCAATAGATAGCATGGCTGAGCTTGAATGTTGAGCTTGGCTCATAGTAGATCTGAAATAACTATTAATAAGCTTGAGTTTAGAAAAACTCCTCTCGATAGAAGAAACAGAAACATATAATGTCAGGTAAAACCTTAATGCTAAAGTTAGATAAGGAATAGAGTCTGGAAGCTCATATTCAACTATAAACTGCAGTAGTACCAAAGAACTCTACTTCAGAGCCACTTCTTCAGGAACGTTTGCCGCTTGTAAAAATCTCCGCAGACGTGGGATTTCATTTAACATGGGTCCTGAAGATATTTCTTCGTAATTTTCAACTAAACAGCCCACTAATTTCAGCACTTCAGTTTCTGAACTCTTTAGCAAGTTCCTGGTCTCCAAGATAGCAAACCAAAGTAATGTTCCTTCCATGCCTTGGCAAAGAGTGTTAATTTCTTGTTAAACATGTCAATGCACTGTAACATCGATTTTTCTGTTCTTCTTGCATATCCCTTCTTCATTTTAGAATGATTCTCCAATCTAACTCTCTTATATTTTCAGACCTTCGAAAATTAAACAGAATAGCACAAGAAAACAAAGTTAAACTCACGGTCCAGCCTTCTAAAATAACTCTCTTTGCGTCGATGCTCAGAATTACACTGAGCGTAACGTGTTCAAATGAAATTCTTTACCACGAGTCACAAGAGAATCTTTGATGAAATGACATAGTCTTATAAACATTATGCTTTTAATAGCATAGGAAAAAAGATCAGTAATCCAATAATCTATGTCTGGCATTACTTGGAAAGTAATGAAAAAATTATGTCAAGTTGAGTTAAAGTGATAGTTACTAGGGGTGGATTGTCACTAGTGATAAATCACTAGAGGTGACAGCCCTGAACAAAAGAGTATTTTTGAGGAACCGATCTTTTTTTTGGGAAGACAGGTTTTGGGGGAAGTCCCAAAAATTCAGGGAGAGTGGAAGCACTGGTATTTTCAGACAACATCTGCCAACAAATTTTACTAGGCCATACAAACTGCCAAGTACCATTGTTACTATGCTACCCCACTTTTGCACGGCAAAGTACAACTTGTGTTTTGATAGCTTTTCTTTGACCACATTTTATTTTTTATATATAAAAATGGCATTTTCAGACGGAATCTGCAAACAAATTTCAAAACTACCAAGCGCTACTTTGCTACCCTACTTTTGGCACGGCGGGCCCTAATCAATTATAAGTCCTTTTAGACAAATTTTTGTCACCCCTTTCACGGCTGGCACCTGCGGCGGTCTCCCTCCCTCACCAAACCCCACTTCCTACGCTACTGGGAGAAACGGACATTTTTGCGGTTTGGAGGTAATAGGCCAGTGATGGATCCAGGAAGGCGAGGGGCACGCAGCCTCCTAATGTTGTTTAAAGTAGCATAATTTTCTTAATCAGCGTAATTTCGTGTTAATGAAACTTGCTCCTAACGCAAGTTTATTAGATCAACCTATTTTGCGCCCCCCCCCTAAAAAAATCCTGGATCCACCCCTTAGGCCTTTGTGGTTTGAGCTGGTAT
The DNA here is from genome assembly GCF_049724085.1 of Artemia sp. Qi Xiang Cuo. Taxonomy (NCBI): domain Eukaryota; kingdom Metazoa; phylum Arthropoda; class Branchiopoda; order Anostraca; family Artemiidae; genus Artemia; species Artemia sp. Qi Xiang Cuo. The sequence continues at coordinate 22,095,091 of NC_142806.1, forward strand.
CCAGTTTTGTGACTCCACTCATTACAGACGGCTTACTTGAGGTCAATATCAAACAGTTTGTGATAACGAACTGTAAGTAAGGAGCAACTTGGCTCAATAGTAACCAAAACTCGAAAAAACAGAATTTTGATCCCAATACATACATCAAACGAATCAGATTTCACTGCTGGTTTAAAATATATATGTTTAATCAAGTTTATTCTTGCCCGTAAAAATTTACGCGCCTGAGAATATTTGCCTGATTTTCGAAAAGAGGGAAACACCCCTTAAAAGCTATAGAACCTTAATGAAAATCACACGATCAGATTCAGCGTATCAGAGAACCCATACTGTAGAGGTTTCAAGCTCCTATCTGCAAAAATGTGGAATTTTGTATTTTTTGCCAGAAGAAAGATCACAGATGCGTGTTTATTTTGTTTTCTTGCTTGTTTTTTGTTTGTTGTTTTTTTTTCAGGGGTGATCGTATCGACTCAGTGGTCTGAGAATATCGTGGGAGGGCTGATTCGAACGGAAATTAAAAGCTCTAGCGCCCTTTTTAAATGACCAAAAAAAACTAGGCCCCCTCCCACGTTCATTTTTTTCCAAAGTCACCCGATCAACATTTTGAGATAGCCATTTTGTTCAACATGGTTGAAAATATAACAAATATGTCTTTTAGGATGACTTAATCCCCCAAAGCCGCCGGGAGTAGGGTTGTCAATCAGATTCGTGTTTTTACGATTTTTTTTTCTAATTACCGGCCCCAAAAGTCAAAACCATTTCCTGGTTTACACGCGTGTACAGGCTGCGATACAGTATCTTCCTTTTCTGGCATTTGAAAGAAGAAAGCCTTTGATGTCTGGAGTAGTTATACCGATGCAACTGACGCGTTCTTGGATTTGTCGTCTGCGTCGACTGCTACGAGACCGCGAACGTAAGAACTACTGAAGAGATTTGTAGTTGTATGCTATGAGCGGACAGGCGAAGTCCAGGGTGTTGATGAAGCGAGAAAAGTGCTTGTTGCCAAGGGACGGCAGATTGACTGCATCCCACCAACATCCGACGCCCTTCTTCAGCACACCAGATGTGCACACTTTCAGGCAGGCCAAATTTGGGGAAGCGCAGCTGACCCCATTCAGAATCCTTCTTCCCTCTCTGAATGTATGGAAGCTCGTAAATGATGAGTAGCATCCTGTCTGGACGAAGCTAGTCGAGGATTCCAAGGCATGCAAAGAACTGGTCAAATGTGGCTGCAAGAAAGCCTGCATTCCGCCATGCAAGTGCGTGAATGCTTCACTACCGTAAATTGATCTGTGTGCCTGTAATGGAGCGTGCTACAGATTTGACGCCAGCAACGACATAGGCTGCTGAACCAGGGAACCAACTACGTACTACTTTTCTTTTTTTCTTATTTTTACCTCTTTTTACTTCTTCCGTAAGTGATTAAAGTTATATTTTTAAACGAAAGTTGTAGTAGTGCATTTGACTCTTAAAGGAGGGGGAACGAGGGGGAGGCAGTCGTAGTTTTGCGCGTCGCAGTCTAATGGGGGGGGGGGTTAATAAAAAAAGTGGCTTCTAACGTGGGTTTTCAATAAGACATTCTAGTGGGGGGGGGGGTTTCGGTAAAAAAGTTATTTGTTCTTATATTTTATGATGTTTCCTCATATGGAAATTTCAATTAATTAATTCAATGGGGATATTTTAGTCTAACTCTTAGTTGACGGTTCGCGTGTGGCTTACCTGAGTGGAGGCGGAACTTCATGTGTGGGGAGCTTAAATTAACGGTTCAACTGGGGAGCTTGCATTAATGACCATATTGAGTTAAAATCAGATTGAAGGGTTCCTGATTCCCTTGAGAGCGAGTGGAGCCACAAGGACTATCTTCCTTGAGAAATACTAGCATAAAGAGAATAAAATAAGAAAGTAATGTGTTTATTTTTTACTTACATAACCGGCACAGAGCTTGGTAGGTATATCAAGACACTTTACAGTCAAAGACACTTAGTCAAAATGGTTCACTTGGGCAATACAAATAACGTTCAATACGACTGTAAAATTCACATAATAAGTCTGTAATAGAACTGACATAAGACTCTCCTAAGACTGTCGCAAGACTCTTGCAAGACTGACATAAGACTGACTCAAAATTGCTAAGTTCTAGCTATCTACTTTTCCTAATTTTGCCAGAGGTTACGTCCGGGCGTTACTAACAAGTACAGTTCACAAATTCTATTGGTTCTACTATACGGCCTATATTACTATTGGGTAATGATGAACCAATGAACTACTTGGGTTTAATTAAGATTTATGACTTGTAAGATATCACTTTGGAATTCTTCAGACCAAACAAAGTTTTACACTGTATCTTTTTGCTTGTAAGGTGTCACTTAGTTCCTGGAAGGCTGATGATTTATTTCTGTGAAAACTGTTAAAGGACAATACGATTTAATCACACTGAGATGTTTATTCTGATATTTTCAGAACGAACAAAGTTTTACACTGTAGCTTTTCGCTAATGAGCTTTTTAATTACATTTAGATACACAGTTCTTTTTCAGAACGATGCAATTAGATTATACAAAAATATTCTGTATCTCGAGTGACTGTATTTTTTTGTGTAATAAATTCTATCATCTCTTGATGGTTTGGTATTTCAAGCTCTTAAAGATTTAAATTACATTGTTAGTCGCCTGTCATATAAGATTTGGTCAAACTAATATTTATTGCATACATTGGCGACACAAGGGCGGATTTATTTATTAGATTTTCTGTGAGAAAGATTCTTACAATGTATGTCTGAATTAGATACATTTGTTTCACTATGTTAAATTGGACGCTTGAGTTTTGCTCGATCTGTAGGTTACTTGAATTCTTCACGTTCATATTTTGGGTTCATATTTTGGGTGGTTTTAATTGGAAAATTTTGAAGTTTTTGAAAATTGATCCCATTACATATCATCCTTCCCATTCTTAACGATGTCCTCATCGTTGTGTTATGCTACTCTCTCTACATTTTCAAATTTTGATTTTTCTTTAAAAGAATTTATCTTAGTATTCATTACTTGAATTAGCTCTGTTTTGGTAAAATTTACACCTTTTTTTTCTATATCCCCGGTTGCTCTATTAGACTATATATATAACAACATCACTTTAAAGTCCATCACCTACTTACTGGATTTGGCGAAGGGGCCAAAGAGTTTCTATTGACTAACACATTAGGTTATATGATTATATGATGATTATTATTCCTCCACCTAATATTAAGATTTCTTTACCTGATGCGATTATCTTATCACTGAAAATGGTACATATTTGCCTTTTCTAATACTTGACTATACTTCCACCTGACGCTATAATGATACGATTATATTTTTATTCCTTCACCTAATATTAAAATTCCTTCACCTGATATGCTAATACTTCTACAGGGTTTTAACTAATTAAGTTCTGCTTTTGTAATTACTTTATTGCTTAACGAGGTACATATTCGCTACTTCTAATGCTAGTTTATACTTCCACCTGACGCTATATTGGTACGATAAGTATCTGACTTCAAAAACACCTAACTACATCTAAAATATCTAACTAAAATACACTGATATGTATGAATTAAAATAGTTTTCAAGAAAAAAGTTTTACACATTAACATCTTTTAACTTAATATCTGATTGCAACACTGGGATAAGGTAGCTTGCACTGGTTTTCATCTGTTTTATGACAAAGTTTTTCAATATTCATTAAAGTTACAAGTTAGATATATAAGACTTCACACTTACTTCATCATTCTATGTGTCTATAATACTCACATACGTCGTCACTTTATTTTGGGTTTCCGTTGAACTATTTATTGTGTCGGCTAATTGTTTATGGTTTGTCTTCGTGGTGTTTCATCTTTTTGGCACTTGTTGCTTGGGATAAGCGTTTACATTGTTCATAAGTATGACTGTTGCACAAAATTGTCTGTGCATGGTTTGTCATGTCAAATACGAGGGGTTGATGTCACAGGGATGTTGAAATGTCTATTAGGTACATAACCTCGGGGAAAATCTACTACTCGTACAGTCTGTGTTTCCCGTAAATTGTTTACGTTCAGTCCATCTTTCATTTGGACTTTGGGCTGTCTTACTACATTTAACGTTAACTATGGCAGGATCAAAACTTGATCTAAGGGCCTTGGCTTGACGCATTGTCTTTGATTCCCGGTTAAATGATACACAATCATTGAGGGCTTAACATGGAAATTAAAATAATAATAACCGGTTGGGTATCTTCTCTGAACACTTCATTTTCTGAAAAATTTTAGCACATACAGTTTTTATTTCTCATTAAATTAATCATGTTTGGTTCTTCTTCTCATAGATGATGGTTTGGTTTTTCGATATCTAATAATGATTGGATAGAGTAAAAACTTAAGCTTTTGATCTTGGTTCATTGTTTCTGATTTGGGGCTTAAGATATATAATCCTTAATGGATTGACTCTTGGGTTATTCTTGGTGTTCCAAACATTAAATCTTAAGGACCTTGCCGTCTAAGGATAGTAATTTGACGGATATTTATGCAGTTTTACGACGTGACTTGTCGGAGTGGTTCTCTCGGTAATCATTAATTCAGATATATACTTATATATGGGGTTCCCGGTTTGCCGATATTGCTTGACATAAAATTACCTGGTACTAGGCTTTGGTGATTGGGATTGTCGTCAGGGTAATACCTTCAGGGGTTTCCTTGGTGAGTACTTATCGGTGGTTGACGAATGATGAGTAGATGCTACTGGCCTGTATCCGTGTTGCGTACTGGTACATCAATAATTAATTTGCACTGGTTACTCTGCTTCCTAGAATATAAATATCTGGGCAGAATCATATGCTCTTTATAATTACACAGGTTAAAACATATACAGCAATAATACTCAATTTATATAACATTATACGGGGACTATTGTTTGAAATAATAGTCGTGATTAGTCGTACTAATAATATCGATTTTTTATATGGATACGGTTAAATTAAAAGACAAGACGAGTAAAAGCAATCTTCATGCTTTTACATGCATATTGCAGCAATACTAGGTTACTATACTAGGTTGCTTATCTTTTAGTAACCTAGGCAATCATAAGAAAAATAATTATGTTTACGAAAAATAACAATATATAAGATTCTCAAGATTTGGTAATTATATGTACACTTATATATATGTATGTGCATTTGGCACACGTTTAATATTCAATACGTATTTAAATGTTATTCAACACTCATCTACTTTAGCATTTACCTTTCTACTATATAACTAAATGCGAGGTAGGTTATAGGGTTTTATGAGAGGTCTTGATTTACTATAAATTTTCAAGCCTTTATTGTTTACGCGCGTCCATGCTGCTTAAAAAATACATTTTTGCAGCTGCATGGATTTGCACAAAAAAATAGGTGGAAATTTGGGACTGGACATGGCACGAATGAGGACCTCTATTCTCATTCGCTCGATCATGCCCTCCCTTACTTTTTTGCTTAGGGGTTATCTGGGAGTTCCGGGTTTAGGTTTTGCATCTCACTCTGCTCGATGTGATCTGACTTTGCTCTTTTTCTACGCGTTATTCTCAAAATTTCTCCATAATTTAGGTTCAATACGATTCTTATAGAATACGAGATCACGAATATGAATCCTATCGTCAGGAGGATATACCACCAAAAATTTGTTGAAAATAGTCCGTATCTACTTTCTACATACGTTAATCTTTGGTCTTCATTAGTAAATAAGGGACTTTGAGAGTCTAATGCTTCTTTTAATTTTGATAGTGGTAAGGTTCCCTTGACATTCTCTATTTTGGACCATATTGTGGCTTTTACCTCCTCATTTTCAATGTGAGGAATTGTATACGATAAATTGACTGGTTTGAAATTGACCACCTTAGGACTTATTATATTCGTGCTCATGGTTATTAGTGGTGTTTGTACCGTGGCTTCTTTGGTTACTAATCGACATCCTTGTTTTATGGTTATTGTTCCCACATCTTGTAATTGTAGTTCAGCTCTGTAGCTTGGATCGATTCTTTCTGTGTTATTATAACAGGAGATAGTCCCGACTGTTTCTTTTGGGACAGAGAATAGCCACAGATCGTTTCTGAGATGAATAAATATTTCACGTTTTGTACTTCCTACTAGCGCTTCGCATGAATTGGGAATTTCTTCTTGTTGGGTCTCTTTTAAAAAATATCTAGCATACAAGATCCAGTTTTAACGTTATATATTGGCAGAGTTAACTGACATACTAGATTTTTGAATGCTGCGCATTCCTTAAGGTACTGTGGATTTGCTAAGGCATATTTTCTCCTATCTTGATTGACAAGTAAGTATTCCGCTTCGGGGGTGATAGTCATGAATGAATTAGTTGTACCTATATTGGCTGGAAACGTAGAAATTTTATACAAGTCATATATTGATTGTTGATTTATTAACAGGATTGTTACTACTGCAAATAATTGTTCGTTTATCTCTGTGATGTGAACCTTCAGCTTGGTGTAATAGGGGAATAAGTTTGCTACTTCTGGTTCTGTTGGTAGATGTAGTCCGAACGTTAAGTGCGTTTTTATTTCATCCAAGATTCTTTTTAGATTCGAAGGATCCACCAGGTCATACGACAAGGTTCCTCCAGTAAGGGCAAATAATGGAAATTCAAATTTGCTGACGTCAGTTGGCAGGTTAAGTAATGACATTGTCACTATGTCTAGTGATACCATGGTGAGGCTCGAATCGGTAATCACACGATCTACTTCATTTTTTAAATAATTCATTATGTTTACTGTCTTTGATATTTTCTTCGAAATTGCCTCAATTTTGTCTTTCTGATCATTGGCTGTACTAGCTTGTATCTTTTGGACATGTAAGGTCGGTCACGTTCATGGCGTTATTTAGTTTTCCTACGTTTTCCCTTAGGATATTTAAGTCTTCTTCAATTGAAAGCCCAAATAAGCATGAGGCTAATTCCCCCACAATTGGTATTACGACTTGCTGATCTTCGGTCCTTGCTTTTTCGAAAGAATACCTCAAAGATTCTCGTGGTACTTTGTTTTAACTTTTGTATTTTTGTATAGAATAATTCAAATGGTGCGTGCAGTTTCTGTCTATATAATATTAGAAAAGATTGGTGAATCAATACTCTTAGAGCGTTTTTCTCATTTAGCTCAGGTAATGGTCCAATATCTTCCCTTGCCGGCTAGTCGGCCATTGCTAATCTTGTACAAGTACGTTTACCGTCTCTTGTCCAACATCCCACCGACCGTGCCACTTCGAATGGGGGGGGGGGTTAAAAAAAAAAGTGGATTCTCCCGTGGGATGTCAATAAGACATTCTACTGGGGGGAGTTTTCGGTAAAAAAGTTATTTTTTCTTATATTTTATGATGTTTCCTCATATGGAAATTTCAATTCATTAATTAAATGGGGAAATTTAGTTAAACTCTTAGTTGACAGTTCGCGAGTGGCTTACCTGAGTGGAGGCGGAACTTCGTGTTTGGCGAGCTCAAATTAGCGGTTCAACTGGGGAGCTTGCATTAATGACCATACTGAGTTGAAATCGGATTGAAGGGTTCCTAATTCCCTTGAGAGAGAGTGGAGCCACAAGGACTATCTTCCTTGAGAAATACTAGCATAAAGAGAATAAAATAAGAAAGTAATGTGTTTATTTTTTACTTACATAACGGGCACAGAGCTTGGTAGGTATATCAAGACACTTTACAGTCAAAGACACTTAGTCAAAATGGTTCACTTGGGCAATACAAGTAACGTTCAATACGACTGTAAAATTCACATAATAAGTCTGTAATAGAACTGACATAAGACTCTCCTAAGACTGTCGCAAGACTGACAAAAGACTGACTCAAAATTGCTAAGTTCTAGCTATCTACTTTTCCCAATTTCGCCAGAGGTTAAGTCCGGGCGTTACCAACAAGTACATTTCACAAATTCTATTGGTTCTACTATACGGCCCATATTACTATTGGGTAGTGATGAACCAATGAGCTACTTGGGTTTAATTAAGATTTATGACTTTTAAGATATCACTTTGGAATTCTTCAGACCAAACAAAGTTTTACACTGTGTCCTTTTGCTTGTAAGGTGTCACGTAGTTCCTGGAAGGCTGATGATTTATTTCAGTGACAATTGTTAAAGGACAATACGATTTAATTACATTGAGATGTTTATTCTGATATTTTCAGAACGAAAAAAGTTTTACACTGTAGCTTTTCACTAATGAGCTTTTTAATTACATTGAGATACACGGTTCTTTTTCAGAACAATGCAATTAGATTATACAAAAATATTCTGTATCTCAAGTGACTATATTTTTTTGTGTAATAAATTCTATCATCTCTTGATGGTTTGGTATTTCAAGCTCTTAAAGATTTAAATTACATTGTTAGTCGCCTGTCATATAAGATTTGGTCAAACTGATATTTATTGCATAGATTGAAGAAACAAGGGCGGATTTATTTATTAGATTTTCTGTGGGAAAGATTCTTACAATGTATGTCTGAATTAGATACATTTGTTTCACTATTTTAAATTGGACGCTTGAGTTTTGCTCGATCTGTAGGTTACTTGAATTCTTCACGTTCATATTTTGGGTTCATATTTTGGGTGGTTTTAATTGGAAAATTTTGAGTTTTTTGAAAATTGATCCCATTGCAGCAGCTGTCATCCCCAGTTTCTTTTGTCCAGTGTTTGCCACCTACTCCCAGTAGAGTAATCATAACCACCGCAGACAAAATTGAAAAGAAACTCAAGTCAGGATTTTCCCCTGCCCCCCCCTGTTTCCCCTCCTTCCCCTATCCAGGACTTAGGATGTAATAATGTGCCACTCGATCTTGAGAATGCCTCCTGAAATGGCTACAACAAACTTAGAGACAGCAGATCAGAAATTTCCCTTCTTTAGCATTTTCTTTGGTTTTTCTTTTTTTTTTGATAAGCTTTGACTGAAAATGAAAAACCTCATTTGGGCTACCTCTAGACTACATCCATAACAGTAAAAAATAAAATATAATTGAATATAGTCATGTGACACCTCATTTGAAAGCTCCTGCCATAAAAATTTTAAAAATCCAAACCTTATCCAATAGTTTTTGAACCAAATTTGAAATTGCCATGTTTTTCTTTGGGAGATGCTTATATTCATGGGTAGGGGGGTTTTTGGAGATAGGGCCTTTCTAGACAATGAAAACTTCTGCATTTAAGATATATCTTACTATAACGAACCTTTTTACAAGTTTTCATTTTTCTTGTTTTGACATGGAGGGTTTTAGAGGAAATGGGAGATGGGAGGCAAAAGAGGATTTGTATGGCCCTTTAGGCTTGATGTAGAAAACAACACTAGAAACATGTTCAGAAGAAGGATAGCTTTCAAATGATGTGCTGTTTGATAAGCTTTGACTGAAAAATCTCGTTTGGGCTACCTCTAGATTACCTCCATAAAAGTAAAAAATAAAATATAATTGAATATAGTCATGCGACACCTCATTTGAAAGCTCCTGCCATAAATATTTTAAATATCCAAGCCTTTTCCAATAGCTTTTGAAACAAATTTGAATTTGCCATGTTTTTCTTTGGGAGGTAATTATATTCTGGGGTAGGGGTTTTTTCGAGGTAGGACATTCCTAGGCAATGAAAACTTCTCCATTTAAGATATATCTTACTATAACGAGTCTTTTTACGAATTTTCATTTTTCTTGTTTTGACATTGAGGGTTTTATATATATATATATATATATATATATATATATATATATATATATATATATATATATATATATATATATATATATATATATATATATATATATATATATATATATATAAATATATATATATATATATATATATATATATATATATATATAGGCTTCATACGCACATCTTATAAAACAAGTGAATATGTTTCACCTTGTTGAAAACCAAGGTCATACAAGGATCTTTACTTTGTGGTATTAGAAGTCCCTTGGGCCCGATTTTCCTTCACCCTTCACTCTCTTCTATCTTTACATTCATGACCGTTTGGGCTCATTTTTGGAATGTTCCTATAAATTTAAATGTCAAAATCTTTTAAGATAGTTGCTTCGCCGTCTTAAGTTGAAATGTAGTAGATACGTATTTAAAAAGAATTGTTTGATTTTCATTAATAAAGGTATTTAAGGATTTTGGTGTCGCTAATTCTGAAGAGAAAGTTGAATTGCTATAACTGTTTGTTAAAACAAGACACAGTATGTGGCATATAGGCTCAATTGTCGTTAGGGACAACTCATTATTTGTTAGTACTATCAACCTAAAATAGCTGATAACAGCAAGTTTATCCTCTAAAAAATTGTTATGTTACATAAAAAGAACCAAAATTCTTGCCCGTGCTACAATTGCAGCAATGAAAATTACTTATAATTTTGTGTTAGCCTTTGTCTGGAAACGAAAATTATAACAGTTCATTCTAGTTAATGATAATTGAGTACTGAAAAAGACTTACCATGTGTAGTCTATGTGTTTCATAACTGGCATACAATCTCCCCAATAGTTTGTGTTAAAGGGATTCTCAGCTTGTTCAGTGGAATTTTAGCGTTAAACCATTAAAATCTAAAATCAAAAGGCGGGTATTACATATTTGGTACGAGTTATTTGATTTCCCACAAAGTTGACACATGATGATCTTTGAAGTCACTAGTTGCAATTTTGAGGCCTTAACTGTTAAGGTTGTGACAAAAGGATTCCATTTTCAACCAAATTGTACATGCAAAGATTTTTTAACCTACTTATTAGAAATGTAAGACTAATATTTGACTGTATCACCCAAAAGCAAAACGTAGGGAATAACTATGAAAGTGATATTAAAAAGCAAAAACTTTTATTGTAGTTATATTATACGAAATAGAAAAGCAAGGAAATGTTCCCTCAAATTGAAATCCTTTCTACCTTTTTTTCCCTTCTAATCTGTCTTCTATCTAATCCGTTTTCTATTGTGACAGCACGAATGCACATAGTGTCTTTTGCTTAGATTAACATGCCCCTTAACATGCCCTGAAAGTTTCAAATTGATACCCTTGGCCGTTCCTGAGACAACTCAAATACACTTTTTTGACAACCTTCATGCACATAGTGTGTTTTAGCTTAATTCAACATCCTCCTCGAAATTATACGAAGTTTTCCCCGTAATACCCATGGCCTTTATACAGACCCAGGATCAAACATTTTCCAATAACACAACACTACCTATTCGTGCACAAAAGACAACTTGTATTATAAACATACGTTCACCCGGAGCCATGGGGGGGCATGTCACCCCGGGGGGGGGAGGTATTGCATCGTTTTAAAATTTCTAAAAAAAATAACATATGACAAGTTTGGTGGTAAGGGAAAGGAATAGGTGCAGAAATCAGGCTTGGGAGGGGTTAGTTGTCCTCCAATATGCTTTAACTATTAAAAAGGGAACTAGAACTTTCAATTTTCAGTCGAATAAGCCCTTTCCAAAGTTTCTATGACACTTTGTTCCATACGAAATGGCCTTTTCGAAAAGTAATACATTTAAGACTTGATTAGTGCTTTTGCGCTCCCTGTAGAAGAAAGGGTAATACCCTTTGGACAGGTTAAACGTTTCTTCAAAATTGGGAGCAACTAACAGTACTATTTACCATGGATGAAGACTTCAAATACGACCTTTTATCTCAGTTAAAGAATCCACATAGAAAACCATAAATTCAGCTTAAGTTTACGAGCTGAATTGTAGCATTCGAGGATTCGGGGAAAGGGGGCAATTGGCCCCCTCCCCAAGATTTTTGGTGCCTTCATTCCTTATTTCTTATTATGCTTGTAACTCTTCTTTTAGAGTCAATTTGGTGAATTATTGGCGTCCTTGTCACATTGCCCCCCTTCCCAAGATTTAGCTTATTGGTGCCCTAGTGACATTGGCCCCCAACAGAAGATTTTGCACTAGATCCGCCTCTGGCTTGTAGTTGTAGTTTAAATTTTCTGCTAAATTATAACGAAATTTCAAACTGTGCATGCAGCAAAACCTCTAACGTATGTTTTTTTTTAGCTCAAGTGTAAAGCTTCAAATCCATTTAATACCATGTTCACTAAGTTCATATAATAGACGTCCTAAGAGTATTAATAGTATAGACGATATTTTCAGCTTCCTTACTATGCATGAGCCTATTGTTCTAAGAAGGCCTCCTTCTCTACTTTTTACATATTTTATACAAGTGGTTCAAAATATTTAAGAGAATAAATTTACCTCTCTTCAGATTATAATTTGTATTCATTTCACTTGCCTTTGACAGTAACAACAAAATATTCAATTTCAAAATTCTCCGATTTTCTATTTTTAAACTTTAATATCTGCACTTTTTTCGTCATAGTTCTGACTTTGTTCGCTAACACTGTTAGTTTAAGCTCCATATTTTTTTTTTTTGTTAAAGTTTGCAGGAAAGCTTCAAAAAGCACTTAATGCACTTAACAACTATTATTGCTAACAACTCATTGCAGCACCAAGCCGCTAACTGAGGCCAACACAGCAACGCACGCTCTTCCTCCATCCCAATCTATTCAAAGCCTTCCTTTTTACACCCTCCCATGAAGTTCCCCTTTCCTTGAATCTTTCTTTATGACGTACTCCCACCCAAGATGAGGACGACCTGATTTCCATTTTGTCCAAGACCCTTGGCCGAAAAAAATAATCTTTGGCAATCTGGCATCCTTCATCAGCACAACTCGCCCTGGCCATCTCATCCTTTCTTTCATTATAGCCCTAGAGAGTGGTATTGAACCACATTTTTCGTACCGCCTATTTTTTTAGATACGGTCACTCAGCCGGGTACCCAGAACAATCCTTAAACAATTTCTCTGGAAAACATCTAGCCAATAGTCATCCGGTGTTCGAAGCGCCCATGCTTCAGCCATATTTGACTACTCTCATCGCTGTAAGAAATTTGCTGTGTAAGAAATTATTTATTTGCTCATCGCTGTAGCTTTTAATATTCTAATTTTGGTTTGCAGACTTATCTTCCTATTCTTCCAAACTTTGGTAAGGAGTGACTCAGCTCAATATTAACCGAAACTTTAAAAACAGAATTTTGATGTCAATAGATACATCAATAACATCAGGTTATTGTGCTGATTTCAAATATATAAAATTCATCAAGTTTAGTCGTATCTATCAAAAGTTGCGAGCCTGAGAAGACTTGCCTGATTTTTGAAATAGGGGAGAAACACACCCTAAAATTTAAAGAATCTTAATGAAAATTATATCATCAGATCCAATGCACCAGGGGTGATTGTATCAAAAAATTGTACTAGAAGATCGGGAGAGGTTTCGAGAACGGTAAGTAAAGGTTCTAGTACCCTTTTTAAGTGACCAAAAAGATTGGAGGGCAACTGGCCCCCTCTCACGCCCTGTTTTTCTCCGAAGCTATCTGATAAAAATTTTGAGATAGTCATTTTGTTTATTATAGTTGTCAAATCCAATAACTATGTCTTTAAGGGAGTGGCCTAAATCTAATGAAATTTGCCCATTGTCTGCTTATAGTATTTGTTATTGGGAAGCATACACTTTTTTCGGGGGAGTGGGGGAGTCTGCTTGGGTTGGTTTTCAATTGAGAGGATTTTTATTGGGGAGGAAAATTTCTGGAGATGAATTTTTCAAGAGAAATTTTATACTGGGAGATTTGACACATTTCATATACAAAATTCTTATTAGTTGTCTTACGTTATCTTTTCCACTTTAATTTTGCACGTGGAGATGTTTCAGGGGCTATTTTTCACAAGTTTGGATTTCCAGGAAAAAATGCCATGGAAAGGGACATTTCCAGAGTGATTGAGAAACCGATTAGAAATTATTTTTTTTCAAATGGGAGTATGCTACGGAAAATTTTTCCGGCTGAATCATCCAGAAATAAATTTTACGGAGAGGGGATTTTCAGCAAAGAAGGAGCCGTCTGGAGGGAATTTCCACTCTATGTGGGATAAAATTCCCTCGAAGGAGTTCCCATTGAGGGGAGGGGGGACATTTCATGGAGGGTGACCCATATTTACTGGCATTATTAGAAAAACAATCAGAAATTAGGTAAAAACTATATTTTTTAACTGAAAGTAACGAGCAGCATTAAAACTCAAAAGGGCATAAATTATTCCTTACATGAAGGGTTGCACCCTTCTCAATACCTTACTCCTTAAGCTAAAATTTAACTGTTTATCCGACTTGGCTGATTTCAGTCCTTATACTCTGGTATTTTTACATTGAGCCAAATTTGAACCTCAAAAGGAACAAAATGATTCTGTCTCCTCTCCTCAACGTCTCGCTCTTTACATTAAAGTTTGACTCTTTGCAGTGTTGCCACACTGGCCTGGAAGAATTTGCTAAATCTAAGATGAAAATTTTTGCTAAATCGCATCTGTGTTTACTAAATGCTCCAAAAATATTTTTCGCACACCGTCGAGCATCGATTTTACTGTAGGAGGATAATTAATAGGATTTTAATATTATTTTTTCCCTTTTTTCTCTCTCTCTGTCTTTTTCTCTTTTCTTTCGTTTTCCTTCAAATAAACCTACTGCTATCGCTTGTGAGTCGATTTTAAAAAAAATAAAATTATATATGTCGCTGCATAGACTGCCAACATTGATTCGTAGGAGTTACGGGAAGTGAAATATTTCTTTTCAAAGAGTGTGGAGCTACTTCTAATTGGTTGAGGGTAGGCTTGGGCTTGTGCAGTACAGAATTAATATCCACCTCGAAGGTTTTCTTTTTTATGACTCCTTCGTAAGTCTGTAACTAGACTATTTTCATTCCATGCGGGTCGGTCTCAACAATCAGAGAATGAGAAACCTCAACCCGCTGTGAATATTCACCGGTCAGTAAACTACTGGTCTTATTGTTCAAATCCCTTCTCGCAGACTTGACCGAGTCGGACAACAGTTTTGCGTTTGCGCCTGTAAGAAGTAAATTCAAAAGGGCAACAGTTGTCTCACCTCTCCTACAGTATCTTACTCAGAGAAAAGATTCTACCAGAAAAAAATTGTGAGAGAGACCCCACGTAGTAAGCCTTGTGTGTACTTGACATATTTTTATTGCCATCCCCTTACGGGATGCTGTCTTGACACCGACGAAGCACTCAAGAGCGTTGAATGCATCGATCGTTTTGTTGCTTTTTGCAGCTCCGTATATTACACAGTAGTTTACTATCTGAGTAGATTGCAGTTTACTGCTATTGGTAGCTTTTGGTGCCTGACAAACAAGAAACTGCCTTCAAGACAATATTTCAGATGATTCTAGCATTGTTTTGAGCCGAAAACTTCTTTTTGATGATGAACTTCCGACATAAAACTATTTCTTTTTGTACCTAGAGATTACCATCCTTACAGGAACTTTATTTATTAAAATGATTAATCAATTGTTAGAGTGAATCGCAAATCAACCTTAGCAAGCACATGAAAATCTTCGAATACAGGATAAAAAAGACAACTCCTCCGGTAGTTTCCAGAAGACAAAAAAAAAATGTCAACCTCCTAGATGACATGACTTAGGCGCATCCAGACACGCAATGCAAACTGGGCATAGTAGTCAATATGACATCTTTTTCCCAGTTATATGCCTGGACGAACCTTCACTCACATTCGGTATTTCAACAAGGTTGTTATCATTTCAAGTGTTCCAAGAAATGATCAGAGAAAAGAAAACAATCTGAACTGTTCCTCAGTATCCTTAAAACCTATAACCTCCTCCTAAAAAGTTAAAGAAGGTTTTCTTGATCTCCACCTTGATATTGCTTCAGGTTTTCAAAGCTTCACGTGATATACTGATGGTGATGAAGAGGTGGGAAGGATTGAAACTGAAGCCATATAATAAAAAACATTAATTTAGACAGGGAAAAATTTTCAAATTTTGTTCATAAGAATTAAACTGGCACAAAAATAATTTAATATATTTTTTTTTCATATTTCAGGTAAATGTGCTAAAGAACTTACTAGATTGAAACCTTGTCCAGAAATTTACTAAATTTTACCTCGATTTACTAGATTTACTCAATTTGACCTCGATTTACTAAATTTACTAACTCGGGTTCGTTTTTATTAAATTTATTAAAATTTTACTAAGTGTGGAAACCATAACTTTTCGTCACAACTCTACTTTCTTAAATATAAAAAAAAATTAGCGTAAAAAAAGGGGCTTTGAGGAGGGTACATCCCCTTTCATAGACGGAATAATTTCTGTTCGTTTTAAGTTGTAATATCACTGCTTAATTTCAGTTAGAGAGACTGTTTTCTTTTATTTATATTCCAACAAGACCATTCCAACCTAGAAAAGCCTTTTGAAGATGTCTTTTGTTGTGTTTCCACGCTACCTGTTTTTGTATTTGCAAAAGAAGAACCCTAGCTTGATAGAAAATAATTTGTTGCTTTTGGACAAAGAGGAAGAAACAGAGGGAAAAGAACTGTCTTCATTAGGGTTATACTTCTCGTAGGCAATGCTGCCAACTTGCAAACTTTTCGTGTGAAATGCACTCTCTTTTTTCATTGCACTCTTTCACACCAACGACCAGATTTGCGGTCTTTTTGCCCATTATTTGCTCTTTGCACTCTTTTTTGCACACTTTTATTAAATGATGATAAAAAAAAAGTAATAAGCGAAATAAAAAATTAGAATTAAACTATTTAAGCGCAAAAGATAGAACAGTTAGCCAGTATAATCTTTTTATCTATGCCTGTGCCTCTTTCTCATGTTTTCAGCCATTTAACAAGAAGTAGATCAAACCATAGATAACCAGTGAAAACCTGGTTAATTCAATCAAGTTTTATAGAAGGAAGTTGAAAGCTGTTGGGCACATTTGTTCTTCATGAAAATGGAAAAGTGAGTATGAAACATGAACTAAGGCGATATAGAAGTAGCAACCTTATTAAACCTACTAAAGTTTAATCTCAAACTGATAAAATTCTGCAAAGACTTTAGGCCTGTGCACCATTTTAAAGCGTGATTGATTCATATTTCTTGTGATAGCCATTGTTTCTGAAATAAACACCTTATCTTACCAGCCAGGGGTCCAAGAATTTGCTTTGGATGGAACCCATACTATCAAAATGATATAAAAGAGTAAGTTAGGAAAATATAGGGTAGCCTAAAATTGTAGTTTAGACTTTAGACCCTTCTTGCTACCCTGGAAAGCAGATGAGTTAGGTGAATGACACTTTCAGAAATGACTCCAGGGCCAAAAATATTCGAGCCAATTGAAAATGACAGTGAAAAATGGGCAAATAATGAGCAATTCATATTTTTGACCTATGAATAAAGCCAACATGCTACTCGATGCTCTTTTCGAATATAATAGTCGTTTCTGCCATAAATTCACTTCTACCCACCCAAATATACTAATTCAGGGTATATATTTGCGCATTGGGATGGGGTTGAGGGTAAAGTTCAAACTTACCTCTATAGTTAGAATTGTATCCTAAATCCAAATTTAACATTTCTTTGCGTCAGAAAATAACTTTACAATTCTACCCTCATAATGAGTAAATATATAACCTAGGGACTGGGAATAAAGAGAATTTACGCCAAAAGTTATTAGTATATTTGTAAAGAACATAAGAAAAGGCATCGAGCGGTATGTTTACTTTACTCATAGGTCAATAATATGAACTGCTCAATATTTAAAAAATTAACAATATAAAACCAAAAAGACAGGTATACTAAAAAAGATGATCCTTTTCCGTGGATGCTTGAATTATTTGGGCCTGTCTTATGTTTGATAAAATTTTTGAATGTGGGGCGCCATCTTAGAAATAACTTTCACAAGAGCAGGGTTCAGAACAATCAGACATCAATGCTGCAGTTTGAAGACCTACCCAAAAAATTACATGCTAATTCTATTATTGAAGCCAGCCTGAAACTTATGTCGTGGGTTGTCTTGGAAGACATTCTACAAAAATGGAGACTTTAATCCCATTGCTGAAAAATGCTTTTGGAAACTCAAAACTTTGTAAAAGCTTCAATCAGGGCAGAACTAAAACTAGTGGGATGGTAAAAGACCAGTATCCGATTGAGCAAAATTATTTAAAACTAAAACCCCCACATCTTGATACCAAAGAGAAATTGAGAAGAATTGTATATATCAATGATTAGTGAAGAATCTAAGCTATGCATCGATATAGTTATTATTAAATTATTCTAGATTAAACGCTTGAAATAATTAGTTTATTGACTTACCTCCAAGAACCTCTTTTCGGTAATACCAATTACCCTATTTTGATGTATATTTCCTTTTATTGTTTCAGGTTGTTTTACACGCATAGCAGTCGGACACCTGCCTATTCTTTTACAGAATCTTTGACAGGAATGAATCATCGTCCCAATCCCGTCCAAAAGTCTCTAATTCCGGCCACCTTCGATGTATTAGTCACTTCAAAAACTTTTCGACATTTAAACTACTCTAATTACTGTATTATACGACATAGAAATTTAATTTTTTTTTTACCATTAAATTCCTTGTGCTTTTGTGAACAAGTAGGTTGCTAATTAAAATAGTTTTGATTGTAGAGCGCTTCCTATTTTAAAATTTAGTAAGAAGTAACAAATCTGCTAACACTCGGACATATAGGAATCCCTCATTGTGCATAGTTATTACGCAACATTGCTTATTTCTGTTCATTGATTTCCTTTTATCAGCTGGCAGCCAATGAAACGAGTTTTCGTCCACCTGTTGCTATAGGCAGAACTCAGACAAGATAATTTCAAAAAAGCTAATGGTTATTAATTCATCATTTCGTCCCCTGAGAGCGGTTTTGTCGTATCTGCGACTTTTTCGGGAAGTGGAGTTAGGACTGCAATCTAACGTGAAATTTTTGCTCTATCCGATTCCGTCGACCATTGTGTTGTAGCTCAGCTAGAAGTGCCCCAATTTTAGATTTTTTGTTTATCATACCTCACATTTTGCCGTTTTGTTAAGAGAGGTTTTGTCGTACCTGATATGGGAAAATTACATGGGCATTTTGTCGTAACTCCGTCAACGTATACTTTTGAAGAAGAAAAGATTTGGTTAAAGTTTCACAATGAGACCCAAACGGACATTGTTTACATCCGCACAAGCTGCACAATATTTGCAGGAATCCAGGTACCTCATTTTTGTGCATTATGGAGATTTTTAAAGGTCAGGACCCTCTAGAGGGGGACGGAGTGGAGATAGGTACTTCAAACACCTTCCCATGACATACTTTTGCTTGTAGAGCCATCCCTTAAAGTTTTATTTTCCTAACCTAATCCCTTTCCAAGATGATTAAAAGTAGCTAAAGTAGAAGTAGAATTCTAGGCTTGTTTAGCTACTTTTTACTTTTTGCTTTTTACTTGTGACTCAGCCTCTTTAACTCTTTAGAAAACGTAGTTTTTTTTTAAGTGAAGAGGCACAAGTGTGGCTCCTTGAACTTTTCTGACTGGTATACTCAAGACTTAAGCTATAGTTTTTTGTTTGTTTTTTCTAGTGAGGAAGATCTATCTTCTGATCGAGAAAAAGGCAGTGATCCTCTCTATCGACCTGAACAAGATGCAAGCAGCCTTTCAGAAGTAAATTTCCGAGAATCTGATCAGGAAGTAGCTGAGGCTCTTCTAGAAAATGTAGATTATGATCTCTTTTCAGAGGTTAATGTGAGTGTTGGCTGTGGTTCTAGTTCAAGTGCCATAACAGGTTCAGTGGCAGCAGAAAATCAGGAACACCTCGAGATTCCCAATAATGCGGAACCTGTACAAGAAACAACTGAGCCAGATCTAAATGGTCAAAGCAATACAGTGGATCATCCTAATTCGCGTAAAAAGACCAGAAAACGAATTTCAGATAGGAAGAACTGGGTTAAGACAAAGATCATGGCAGCAATAAACTCTGATTCTTTATATATGAATCCTAACAACAAGAAAACTCATGGGAAAGAGAAAAAAGTGAAGGATATTGTTTGTAATAAGGATTGTCATTATAATTGCAGTCAGGGTATTGCTTCTGAAGAGAGACAAAAAGATTTTTGATGATTTCTGGAGACTAAGTAAGGATATGAAGAAAAAGTTTTACTTGGAAACAACTAAGATCGTTCCAACCAGGACTAAAACCAAGAAGAAAGCGGAGACGCGCAGGTGTTCCACACTGCGATATTGTTTTGTCGTTAACACGAAAACAGTCCGGATTTGCAAGACATTTGATTTGGCTACTCTTGATATTTCACAGAGAAGAGTTTACTACGCACATTCAAATGTTGCTACAACAGGAGTGCCCAATCCAAAGGCAGTGCAGGTACTTCGAAACAAAACTAGTAACGAAGACATTGAACTAGTGAAAAAGCATATTGAATCTTCTCCGTGCGTTGAATCGCATTATACTCGAGCTAAATCTACCAGAAAATTCTTGGAGGCAAATCTAAACATTTGCATAATGTATAAACTGTATAAGGAATACTGCAGAGAACTAGCAAGAAATGATGTTAGTGAGTTCAATTATCGTGAGATCTTCAACACGCAGTTTAATTTGTCATTTCATATTCCAAAAACAGATCGATGTGATGTATGCGAGGAAAAACGAGCAAGTGAAGAAAACCGAATTGAAATGGATCAGGAAGTAAAAGACAAGAATGAGGCTCATGTTAAAAATAAAATTGAGACCAAGATTGAATGTGACCTAAACAGGTCAAACCTATCAATTCCCCTACTTTGTTTTGATCTGGAGAATGTTTTCCGCTGTCCCGGGGTAATGTTTCTTCATTTTTCTATGAAAGGAAGATGCCTACATTCAACCTCACGGCAATTCTTTCATTCCAGAGAAGGACTGGAGAGAAAATCAATGAGGTATACTGTTGCATTTGGTCCGGATTTGAGGCTGGACGTTTAGCAAACGAAATAGCTAGTGGACTAGTGGCCATACTGGAAAAATTTTTTGATACTTACCCTAATATCTGCCAGTTAATTACTTGGTCGGACTTCTGCGTGTCCCAAAACCGAAACTCAATTATAAGCTTTGCCATCCAAGATGTTCTAAGAAAATTTCCGCGCTTAGAACAAGTGTTTATGAAGTGTTGTGAACCAGGTCATTCGAGTATACAGAAGGTTGATGCTGTACATAACACTAATGAGCAGGGGATAAAGCATCTTGATTTGTTTCCCCCACTAGATCTGGTGAGGAAGTTGCTGAAAAGTAAGAAGGATACATCCTTTTAATGTCTTGCAAATGACCCAGTCAAAGTTCTTTGACTTTCAAAAGCCAGCAAAGCTGCACAAGTACTCGTTGGTACCGTATTCAAAAGTAAAACAACTTGAGCTCCGTTAGGATAACGCTAAGAAAGTTTGGTTCAACACTTCCTTCTCTGGAGACTTGCAAATGGCTACTATATCACAAGAATGTACTTCGGTTAAAAAGTGTCCCAACATTTCGGCTGTCCGTGTTGTCGAACGTCTTGTTTTGCCCAAACTTTGTGGCAAAAAGATTGATCTACCTGAGGCGAAAATCAAAGATGTCAAGTATCTCTTGAAGTTCATCCTCAACCAAGACAAGGAGTATTTTGAAACCAAGATTGAACAGTACTACAAGGCCAAGGGGGATGCTGAAAGTTTGGAAGCCTCTCCGTCTACGTGAGACCCCTGTCCAGAGGAGGATTCCACTGAAGCAAAACGGCGGCCGGCAAAGAAACTTAACAAAAAATAAACGTTTCTGACGTTTTTTGTAATTTTTATACTTTTTCAAATAGTATTGCTGCATCAGAACTCGTTTGTCGTATCTTCATGGTCAAAAGAATAGGCAGCCCACACCATTTTATCGTATCTAAGTTTGCTCCCATTTCGTTAAGGGTGGATTGTCGTATCTGTATTTCATTTCAAGTTTCAACAATTAAAACTTTACTTTTTCCATCTCATTGGGGAGACCTACATGGGTGTAGGCAGTATCTTGTGTTGGGGGGGGGGCAGCCGCTTCGGTGATGGAGGGGGGAGGGATCTTACTAATACTTCCCGAGGTTCTTTGAATATAGGTCTTTAGAAACTAGTCATTCTATATTTCACTAAAACTCGGCCTTTAACATTTTCCATTTTCTACTTTTCCTGCAACAGTATAACATAAGAGACCCACTAACATACTTCCAATTCCCAGAAAACATAAACACCACAAAAGCGATTTGACACAAATCACATTATGGTTAGAGAACAGCTTCTTCTAAGAATTCAACTCAAAAGCTTACAGTTTGGCAAAATTAAATATTAAAATTGGTATAGGGGAGACTGGCCCACGTCTAGCCAAAGCAAACATTTTCAATACAAAAACCTATGGGGCTTCTGGTGGATTATAAACGCTCTGACAGATTGCAGTGTATTTGTTTTAAAAAGTCTGACCTTAATTAATACTTTTACCAAAAATTTCAGATTGGATCAGGTTTTTTGGTGATTAACTCTGGAATTTTGTTCAATTTTGTCTGAAAGCCTAAGCCTAATTACGAATACTAGAAAACTCGCGTTGTAAACTCACATTGTATTCTCCTATTATTTGCCTGTTTTTGGCAGCTTCTGAGACGTGCCATCTTCACCAGTTTGCTGTTAGTATTTTATCATCCTGTGGGATAGTGAACTCCCATGTTCGGCCACAATACCCAGGGTAAATTCGGCATGCCGTACCTAGGTGTCCAAAGGTAGGCTATGCTTGTAAAAGCTGTGTAAACAGCTTATTTAAAGGTTGAAGGCAAGCTTAAGACCCAAAACTGTGTTATTTCTGGCGTTGTTTAATCCAGTCAGAACAGTAGGTGAACTGAAGTTCTTTTTTTTCTGTTAAATTTCATTCAAGATAAAATGATTTAAAAGTAAAACAGAAGCTTGAAAACTCTTCAGTAGTCCTTGGATTTTTACGGCAATTCTTTATTGCGTCAACCGCAAAGTCGGAGCTTTTCCTTCTCGTGTGGTTTAGTATTTCGACTTTCCTGATTAGAAATCAAGCAGAGCTTGCACAATCCCCGAATTTTCGGGTATTTCCCCGAAAATCTATGCGTCACCCCGAAAAAAATTTGGTTCCCCGAATCCCCGAAAATCACGCAATCATGGTGTCACCCCTAGTGATTTATCACCAGTGACTTTCCCTGCCAAATATTACTTTGTATACCATAATTCTTCACTGCTCTCTTATTCATTAATTTTAGTCTCTTTTGTTACTTTGCATAAAAACCAGACAGATGCAATATGCTATTGCAAATATTGCAATTGCACAGTTTTTCATATGCCGACAAAAAAAGGTATCGTCATTAGGAAATGAGTATAAATTATTTCGAATGTAGTTACCCAATCGCTATTTCTTGCATCATTCAGTCAAGAATTTTATTTTCAAGTTGAATAGAATTATAGAACGCATTCACTACTATACACCTTCAGCGTTTTGTTGGATTTTGAAATTGACAGCTGACAGATTGTTTCTGCAGCTGAATTGTAAGTTTGCAGATTTTTTTTTGTTTTTGTTGTTTTTATATAAGATTTTCTTAATGTTTAATACTCAATTATTGAACACCTTATAGAAAATAAACTCTAATTACGGGAAAATTTTTACCCCCCCCCCCCAAAAAAAAAAAAAACAGCCTTCTGTTGAGACAAAATTTAGCTATAGACTAAGCTTTGTACAAGTTTGGGGAATTAAAGATTGAACCGGAAGTTACCCCAAAATATGATTCATAAATAAATTGTAAATTATTGCCTATAGGGGAGGGGGATAGGGGGCTATCATTTTTATATGATAATACCTCACTTTGTTTTATTGAAAGCAGGGATGCCAAAAAGATAATTATTTTTTCATTTAAAGTGGAGACAGAAGAAAATGATATCAAATTCCCTGGGAAACCATTGAAATATTTTGATAGACCCCAGGCCACCCATTAGGATATGTTCAGTGTCTTTGGTATTTTGCGATTTCTCATAGGCTACTGGCCTGATTTGGCTTTTGTTTGTGATCCCTTTTATTTCGAGTCTTTTGATCTTATGGACTGACATTGCGAATCTATCACTCAGTTTTACAATTATTTGAGGTATTTATTAATAATTTAGAAATTTTTTTTGTTGTGTTTGTACCCCTTTAATCATAACCTAAATTTTTTTTTCAAGGATTGCTAAGCTGTTTAACATTATTTTGCGTGTTTGTTTGAACCATATAGTGACCTTGTTAATTATTCAGTAAATTATTTTTGTAATGAAAGCTGGTATCCAGAGGGGGGGGGTAGGGAGGAATTATATTTAAATGATAATAGCTAGAAATTTTATTTATTGAAAGCAGGGATCCCAAAAAGTTCATTTATTTTACTTCAAAGCAGAGACGGCATCCTATCAAGGTGGTATCCAGGGGGGGATAGTGAGCTTTCATATTTAAATGATAATACCTCGATATTTTTTTGAAAGCAGGGGTGCCAATAATATAATTATTTTTTTCATTTAAAGCAGAGACGGGATTCTATCAAGATGGTATGCAAAGGGGGGGGGCATAGGGAATTATTATATTTAAGTGATAGTACCTTGATTTTTTTTATTGAAAGCAGGGATACCAAAAAGTTAAAAAGTTGACAAAAATGAACAAGACTTTTGTGACTTATACTTGATACAGCACTTGCATGGTTTCATCGTCCAAAGGGAAAGGGACATATGCGTCCAATCCGTTTTTTTTTCTATTTATGAAAATGGTTTACTTTGAAAACATTCATTCATATTTAACAGGCAGATTCACACTAAAACGAATTTGTGTGACGAAAGCGATATCGACATCCCCACCTAACGTTGCGCTCGAGTAACAATGGCGCCCTTGGTCCAGTGCCCAAGTTACACTAAAAGGGCAGGTCATAATAAAAGCTTTCAATTTGGGAGGTTCTAGGAGGAGTCTTTGACAGTCTTATGACCTCAGGGTACTAGGTGTTGTAACGTTCTTACGTGTCTACTGTGGCTTAGAAAATTCGATCACCCCACAAATGATTACCAAAAATATGCACAAATGTAACATTTGGAATATTATAACACTTTTTTCAAAGCTTTGAAGAAAAGCAAAAAAGTCTAAATACCCCTAACTACGAGTCTGGGTGGGGATCGAAGAGGAGTCTAAGTATTTTGACCACAGGTGACTTATTGTTGCAACTTTCTTAAATTTGGTAATTCTTGTGAGCATTTGGAAATCAAAGCTTAAACTCAATAACTGATACTAAGTGTCCTAACATTTTGCTTGGATAAAAAGTGACGAACCAGGATGAAAATTTTAACATCTTCCTGGAGCTACTTCAGTCTGCATATTATTTCATTTAATTACACTTAAAACGGATGAGCTTTTCATTTTCTACCACCAAAAAAAGATATGAAAACTTAAAACAAGCAATGAATATTTTCTTATTTATTTCTGTTTGTAAGATTTTTTTATTGAATATCAGTTGTTTTTTTTAATTTGCAAAATAAGCTTGTCTCTCTGCCAGATATTTGTGTATCTTGTGTGTTGTGTATCTGTAACAGAGAAATAAATGACTTTGAAACCGAAAAAAGAAGAAAAAAATAACCTAAGCTATTATTTTCAACTTTTGATGAAAATACCAAAGGAAAAGTTTTCAAAATCAAGGTGATTTTGTTTTCTGGATAATATATAGTGGGAAATAGTTTTTCTATGGCAAAAAAATTTCTGAACTCTACGCTTTGACGTGTTTTTTGGATCCTGTGTAGCGTTTGTGAATTATTGTGTCACTTATGAGTAACTATTCGTGTAGTCAAAGATTTAATATTATCCATATTATAAATTCTTACAGATCATAGATGATGATAATTTCTACATATTGCTTCGTATCCATTATTCTCTGACTTGTATAATTTCTTCCAATTCAAGGGTCGTCGATACAAGAGATTATTGAGGTTTGATTTGATCCTATCCTTTAAAAGAATCAATGGAATCCATAGCCTCATCCCTCTTTTAAATACACGACTTTGCATTTTTCTTTCAATATGTTCTAATAATTGCCTTGTTTCTCTGTGATAGATATAATTCCATAGGGAGTTGTTATTCAATTCGTAATTCATATGTTTTGAGGTACAAGCCAAACTATTAACAGAGTCGACATCTGAAAATTTGGCAATATGCTGAATCACCTCTGGAGGAAGATTTTTTATGTTTACACCTGGTTCATTACGCAATGAGATTGACATACATTCAGCCTTCACTGGTACTGATGGGCTTGAAATTTCAGAGCTTAAGTCACAAGTTTTTCTTTTTTTCGGATTCACAGCTTTTTTGCCTTGTTCACTTATGTCTTCAAAAACCCTTTTTATAGACGGTGCAAGTTTAGAAATGTTTGTACCTGATTCATCCATTAATTGGGCGGAAATAAATTCTGCCTTGCCTGTTATCTCAGACAAGACGTCCACGGTTGTCTCAACTCTAACAATAGTCCTCAACACTAGTCTTGGGTCCTTGGCGCTCTCAAATAATTTCGGTTGGTCTTTCAATTGTGTATTCTGTGTTACCAAACAAGCCATTTTTTGAGGAACTTCATATGTATTATTTATCCATGTGCCGTTCTGTAAGCTGACGTTGTTTTCTGCTTCTGAAGTAACTGCTTTATTTGTTAAAGTTAGAGCCTCTTCCTTTATTTGCGTTACAAGGCAAAGCGTTGATTTCTTCCCTATGTTATGAGACAGACTCGCTTTTGTTTTCATACTCACTTCAATGGGTGCTAAAAAACAAATGATATTGACGCATTTGCAGTTCTATCTTTAATCAACGATATGACGTCATTATGTACTGACGTCATTATACAGTTTCAGAGTATAGTTTTACTTTTTGCGTCATCGATGAATGTATGCTTTAATAATGACGTCATTCTTCATCTTGTATACGAAGATACAGTTTCTTTCTCAATAAATTGGTTTTATTTTGAATATGCTGCTGTTATGGTCTTATAAATGCACGTGAATGTACCAATTTCTTTTAAAATCAGCCCTTCAAAACTCTTAATGATATTCAAGTGCTTCATTCACAGTGAAGACGAAAAGAATAAACTAAATTTCAGTTTTTTTTTCGCATTCAAAATATATTATTACATTAAATTTAGGATGGTTTAGAAGGCTAAGAAATATCTTCTTTCTATCAATCTGCCATGTAAAATTTCTTGACACTTATTTTTCTCTTGTACTTCAGCGAAGAAATTAAGATGAAGATATCATTTAATAGCAAAAATTACCTGAATTTTATTTTTCTCGCAAATTCCGAAAAATGCTAAATATATTTGTGGAAAGTAGGGTCAAATAATTGATTATTTTCTTTGAAAAATGTTGGCGTACTTTAATGTTATTATTCAGTTTACCTTGCTCTAGGTATATCTGTTTTAGGAGTTAAATCCCCTGAACCCCCCCCCCTCACACAGAGGGTTGTTTCCCGTATGGAAAACAACCCGCTCTTCAAAAATACCGACCGCGAAAAATATTCCTCCCTTTCGTTGGAAATATCCCGTACGGAAAACAACCCTCTGTAAAATACCCCGATACAGCTCTGTAATCAATTTTCATCATCCCATTTTGACAATACTTCATTTAGAAACTGGAGAAAGTTTCTTGCCCTGGAATATCTGAAAATTTTTGTCCTGGAGTAGGGGGGCGTGGGATCCCCTAGAGAACAATTGAAAAAAATCAATTTAGTAAGAAGGTAAAAAACAACAAATAATACGAACAAAGAGGATGAGTCATACAAGATTAAATATCTACTTAAGAGTATCTACGGACTACTTAAGAGTTTTTAAGCTCTTATCTTTAAAAATGTAGAATTTGTATTTATTTATTTTTTTACGAGAGGAAAGATCACAGACACAGATACGTGATTTTTTTTTCATTTGTTCCAGACAGAGGTGATTGTACCAAACACATAGTCCTATAAGGTTAGGAGAGGGCTCATTTGAACGGTAATGAAAAGTTATATTACCCTTTTCTGGTGACGAAAGAAACTTAAGGCCAACTAGGCCTTTTCCACAATTTTTTTTCCCCGCAGGATTCTCTACAAAAAAAATTCCATTGCGATAGAAGTTAAGGGGGCTAGGTTTTCATGGATAATTTGACACGGAGGGAGTTTGCCAGAACTTTTATCCAAAATTCTTTATATTTGTCTTACTTTATCATCAGTGATTTCATTTTACATGGGGAGAATTTTCCCGTGAGAATTCTCAGCAGAGTTGGAATTATCTGGGGAATTTTTGCCTGATAGATGGGGGAATTTTCCGCGGAAGAGGTTGTCAACAGATAAATTTTTGCAGGGAAACTCTCATTACAGGGGGGGGGGAAGAGATTTCGGAAAATATTTTCTGCACAAGGGGAATTTCGCCATGACCAGCAAAACTATAAGGAATTAAATAAAAAGCATTCTTTCTTCTAATTTGTAGTCAATCGGCTATCTCAGAATTTTTATTCGACTGACTTCTCGTTAGTTTGCTGTGGCAAAATCTTTTGTTGCTACCGAAAAAAGGCTATAGAGCTTTTAATTTCTGTTTTAATGAACCTTTGTTCGGTCTTCTAAGACAATTGGTTCGGTATGATCACACTTTACAAAAAACATAAGCAAGTAAACATGGATCTGTTATCTTACTTTTGGGAAAAACTGATAGATTCCACTCTTTTGCAGAAAAGGCCTTGAAACCTCTGTAAAATTGCTCTTTTATATCCTTCATAGAATTATATATATAGGTTTTATAGAAGCATAGAGAAAAAACATTCTGAGACTTGTTGCTTACAGTGAAATACTTCTGATACCCTTGTATATGGCATCATATCATTGGAAAATATCATTTGCAGACAATTCTAATGTTTCTTTCAAGGCCATTACGGGAAGCTAATGTGAAGCTCCTAACGCCCCGCGCCCTGTTTCTAGGCAAGATTTCTCGCGCATGATTCGTCAGGACATACCCTTTTTTTTCTATGACACAGTCCGTTCCACCCGGACGTCTTGTTTCTAGGTAAATCATGTCTAGACACGTCCCACATTTCTAATACATGTTCAGTAGCAAAAACAGATCTGGACTGGACCTATATATATATATATATATATATATATATATATATATATATATATATATATATATATATATATATATATATATATATATATATATATATATATATATATATATATATATATATATATATATATATATTTATATATATATATATATATATATATATATATATATATATATATATATATATATATATATATATATATATATATATATATATATATATATATATATATATATATATATATATATATATATATATATATATATATATATATATATATATATATATATATATATATATATATATATATATATATATATATATATATATATATATATATTCTGCTGAGACTTGGTCGCTGACTCAGACACAGACGCTGAAGGTAGATAACAACCAGACGAAACACCTCCGAAAAATCGAACGCTCCCGATGGCCCGACAGGGCACGAAATTCGGAAATCCTCAGGTCCTTCAAACTCCCACCCCTGTCCGAGCAGCTTGAGTCTCGCTCGCTCCGTTGGTATGGTCATCTGCTCCGTCTGCCTGCCCAAACACCTGCCCGGCTCATCTTCGTTTTCGACCCAGCTGCAAACGGCTGGAGGCGTCCTGGGGGAAGACCACGCAACAGATGGGCGGACGTCATCCGTGATCGGCTCGCCTCCAGAAACACCAACCCGGCTGAAGTGACAACCCTCGCCCTGAACCGATCACTCTGGAGAAGACTGACGGCGCTGACGACTGGTTCCCTCTACGCTGGCGACGCTGCCGAGCAAGAGCTTTAAGTAAGTAAAAGTAAGTATATATATATATATATATATATATATATATATATATATATATATATATATATATATATATATACACACACACACACACACACACACACACACACACACACACACACACACACACACACACACACACACACACACACACACACACACACACACACACACACACATATATATATATATATATATATATATATATATATATATATATATATATATATATATATATATATATATATATATATATATATATATATATATATAGTAGAGAGAGAGAGACATATATATATATATATATATATATATATATATATATATATATATATATATATATATATATATATATATATATATATATATATATATATATATATATATATATATATATAGAAAAGGGTCGTCCAATTTTAGTTTGGTGTTTTTATTTTAAGGTTTGGTTTTTATATTTGGAAAAGGTAAAGTTTTAATTGTCGAAACTTGAAATGAAATACAGATACGACAATCCGCCCTTAACGAAATGGGAGTTAACTGAGATACGATAAAATGGTGTGGGTTGCCTATTCTTTTCACCATGAAGATACGACAAACGAAAAATGTCTATTTGAAAAAGTATAAAAATTACAAAAAACGTCAGAAATGTTTATTTTTTGTTAAGTTTCTTTGCCGACTGCCGTTTTGCTTTAGTGAAATCCTCCTCTGGACAGGGATCTCACGTAGGCGGAGAGGCTTCCAAACGTTCAGCATCCCCCTTGGCCTTGTAGTACTGTTCAATATTGGTTTCAAAATACTCCTTGTCTTGGTTGGGGATGAACTTCAAGAGATACTTGACATCTTTGATTTTCGCCTCAGGTAGATCAATCTTTTCGCCACAAAGTTTGGGCAAAACAAGACGTTTGACAACCCGGACAGCCGAAGTGTTGGGACACTTTTTAATCGAAGTACATTCTTGTGATATAGTAGCCATTTGCATGTCTCCAGAGAAGGAAGTTTTGAACCAAACTCTCTTAGCGTTATCCTAACGGAGCTCAAGTTGTTTTACTTTTGAATACGGTACCAACGAGTACTTGTGCAGCTTTGCTGGCTTTTGAAAGTCAAATAACTTTGACTGGGTCATTTGCAAGACATTAAAAGGATGTATCCTCATTACTTTCAGTAACTTCCTCACCAGATCTAGTGGAGGAAACAAATCAAGATGCTTTACCCCCCCCCCTCAATAGTGTTATGTAAAGCATCAACCTTCTGTATACTCAATATATATATATATATATATATATATATATATATATATATATATATATATATATATATATATATATATATATATATATATATATATATATATATATATATATATATATATATATATATATATATATATATATATATATATATATATATAGAGTATATATATAAAGAGATATAGATATATATATATATACAGATATATATATATACACTGAGAGACAGACAACATAGACATAGATACATATATACAAGACATATAAAGATATATATACATATATATACAGATAATACATACACACACAGATATAGTAGAGGAAACAAATCAAGATGCTATATACACACACCACCCTCATATATACATCAATATAGTATATCAATATATATATATATATATATATATATATATATATATATATATATATATATATATATATATATATATATATATATATATATATATATATATATATATATATATATATATATATATATATATATATATATATATATATATATATATATTTAGTTACCCTTTCACTGTTACTAGGAAAGGGTCGTCACATTTTAATTTGGTGTTTTTATTTTAAGGTTTGGTTTTTATATTTTTATCAGTCTTATTCTGCACTGAGGACGGTCAAGCGGAGGTCTTGACTGAAACATTTGCATAATTTTTCATTTTTTTTCTCACTGGCTGTTAATTGTCCTCATTTTCTTCATTTCTTCACGAGTTTTTGATTTATCATGATTAGCCAGTGTGGTCGCAGAAATTATTTAAGCTTCTTCATAGGCCAAGCTCTTGGTCACCTCTGAGCGCTTTCCCCAAGGAAGCTCGACTTTAGCTTCTTGCGATTTTCTATGAGATCTCAGGTCTTCGTAAATATACACTGTTGCTTAGCCCGCTTTCTAAAGCCATGGGTTTCATTGGCCATATCCGTGGAGCTTTTGCAGTTCTTCTCCCAAGCTTTTTCGGCCTCTTCTGACAGGATATTTATATAGGGTATATTTTTAAAGAAAGAAGAATAGCATGAAACTGCTTTTGGGTATTCTTAAGTGGATTTTAAATTTTTCAAGATGATGCTTTAAATTATTAATGAGTGAGTCAAGTTTAACATTCAAACATTGTACACACTGTACACATTGTACACATTGTACAAACATTGTACACATTGTAAACATTGTAACATTGTACAGGTTCAGCATTATTGGGAATCTCGAAGTGTTCCTGATTTTCTACTGCCACTGAACCTGTTATGGCACTTGAACTAGAACCACAGCCAACACTCACATTAACTTCTGAAAAGAGATCATAATCTACATTTTCTACAAGAGCCTAAGCTACTTCCTGATCAGATTCTTGGAAATTTAGTTCTGAAAGGCTGCTTTATCAAACAGTTCGTGGTAACGAACTGTAAGTAAGGAGCGACCCGGCTCAATGGTAACCGAAACTCTAGAAAACGGGTTTTTGATACCAATAGATATATCAAAAGAATCAGATTTCAATGCTGATTTCAAATATATAACTTTGATCAAGTTTAGTGCTACCCATCAAAAGTTACGTGCCTGAGAAAAATTTGGCTGATTTTCGAAAAAAGGGGAAAAGACCCCCTAAAAGTTATAGAACCTTAATGAAAATCACACCATCATATTCAGCGTATTAGAGAACCCTACTGTAGAGGTTTCAAGCTCCTATCTACAAAAATGTGGAATTTTCCATTTTTTGCCAGAAGAAAGATCACGAATGCGTGTTTATTTGTTTGTTTTTTTTTTTTCCCAGGGGTGATCGTATCGACCCAGTGGTCCTAGAATATCGTGGGAGAGCTCTTTGGAACGGAATTTAAAAGTTCTAGTGCCCTTTTTAAGTGACCAAAAAAAATGGAGGGCAACTAGGCCCCCTCCCACGCTCATTTTTTTCCCAAAGTCACCCGATCAAAATTTTGAGATAGCCATTTTGTTCAGCATGGTCGAAAATATGATAAAAATGTCTTTTAGGATGACTTGATCCCCCAAAGTCCCCAGGTGGAGGGCTGAAAGTTATTAACTTTACTCAATGTTAACATATAGTATTGGTTATTGGGAAGTATACAGACTTTTTCAGAGGAGATTTTTTCTGGTAGGTGGGGGAAGGAGAGGGTTGGGGGCTATATGGAAGGATCTTTCCATGAAGGAAGTTTTCATGGGGAAGGGAAACTGCCATGAAGGGGGCGCCGGACTTGTCAGCATTATTTATTGGTTATTGGGAAGTATACAACCATTTTCAGGAAGGATTTTTTCTGGAGGGGGGGGCTAGAGGAGGGGATTACTCTGGAGAATATTTCCGTGGAGGATGTTTCTTTGGGGTAAGGGACATTTTTATGAAGGGGGCGCCGGATTTCCAAGCATTATTTAAGAAACGATCAGAAGTTAAATAAAAAAAACAAACAAGTTTTTTCAACTGAAATGTAAGAAGGAATATTAGAACTTAAAACGAACAGAAATTATAACGTATGTGAGGGGGTTCTCCCCCAAGACAATAACTCGCACGTTAAGCTAGAGTTTTTTTTATTTGTTTAAAAATAGCTATATATTATAATTAAAAGGCCATTGTTATTAAGGGGTTTGTGAATCAAAATTTTTTTTAACTTTTAACTTAAATAGCGTTGTATTGAATAAGGGGATAGCCCCTTCATATAAGTAATAACATATACGTAATAAAAAAAAAATAAAAAAACAAGCGATACGGCTCAATAGTAATCGAAACTTTAAATTTTTATGTCAATAAATGTATCAAAGGAATGTGTTTATAATGCTGATCCTAAATATATAAATTTTATTAAGTTTAGTATTACTCATCAAAGGCTACGAGCCTGAGAAAATTTACTCGATTTTTTAAAATGGAGGAAACATCCCCTACAAGTGAAAGAATTTTAATGAAAATCACACTGTAAGATTCAGCGTATCAGAAAACCATATTACATAGGTTTCAATCTCATATCTTCAAAAATCTTAAATTTTGTATTTTTTGCCAGAAGAAAAATATACTAATATATAATTAAGTTACGTAAGTTAATTTGTAAAGACATCCATTTAGCAAAAGTAAAGTAAAATTTTTATGCAAATAAAAGCTGCATTAACTAAAAAACGATCAGAAATTAAATAAAAAAAACAAGTTTTTCAAACTGAAAGTAAGGAGCGACATAAAAACTTAAAACGAACAGAAATTATTCCGTATATGAAAGGGGCTGTCCCCTCCTCAACGCCTCGCTCTTTACGCTAAAGTTTGACTCTGTCTCACAACTTTATTTAAAACAATAAAAAACTTTAGCGCAAAGAGCGAGGCGTTGAGGAGGGGACAGCCCCTTTCATATACGGAATAATTTCTGTTCGTTTTAAGTTTTTATGTCGCTCCTTACTTTCAGTTTAAAAAACTTGTTTTTTTTATTTAATCTAGTTCAGGTCGATAGAGAGGATCACTGCCTTTTTCTCAATCAGAAGCTAGATCTTCCTCGCTAGAAAAAACAAACAAAAAACTATAGCTTAAATCTTGAGTATACCAGTCAGAAAAGTTCAAGGAGGCACGCTTGTGCCTCTTCACTAGAAAAAAAACTACGTTTTCTAAAGAGTTAAAGAGGCTGAGTCACAAGTTTGAACCTTAAAACGTACTGGGATTAGGAGGTACAGCTGGGGGGCAGCCACCCCTAAAACCCCCTGCTTTTGCAGCCTCTTTTGTTAAAATTTTTATTTTGGGGGTCTGCCATTCCCCTCAACCCTCGCTTTTTCTCTTGCACAGAACAGCCTAGTGCATCTCTTTTAATTAGAAACAGTATTGAGTCTATTTGCTGGATTTTTTACAGGAGATTTTTCCCTAACCAATAACAAGCTATAATGTGATGAACTTGGTATGACCAACTGATTGCAGGTCACAGAACTAAAAAAAACCTAGTGTATAAATATAGATGTTAAAATGAAAATTTGAAATTTCCTAAAAACTGAAGAAGAGGCAATTAAAATTTTCCAGGATAAGGGGCTGTTGCCCAAACCAAAACAGAGTGTCAATGGACACAAAATGGTTTTATACTCTTTTGATAAAAGCCTTGTTAGAGATTTATTAAAAAAGCATGTCAGAAACAGGCTGGTTTGCATGTCAGAACGTGGTTTGCTCACAGCAGAATGTCATTTATTGCTGCAATTTGTTTCATTTATTTCTGGTTTTACAAATAATAATCTATGGCCTGTTGTGAACAAGAGCTACAAATTTCTATGATTTTGTTAGTAAAGTTTTCAATTTTCATCATATTTTGTGATATTTCATTAGGATTTAACAGCAGAGAAACAGGTTCAACTTAGATGAAGAATTTGAGGTTGATGCTATAACCAACAAGTACAGGGGTAAAAAGGTTTCGATTATTTAATTAAAAAACCATTGATATGGCTTAAAATTGGACTCAAATAACAGGAATTGCATTTTCAGAATTAAATCTAAAAAAAGAAGCAGATAGCATATCTGAAAATAGGTAACTTGTTGTTTTGTTGAAATTCCAATAGCCTAGTTCAAAATTTTTAACCTATCAAGTATGTAAATTTTTTTGACTTAGAAATCAAAAGAGGGTTAACATGAAAGTTGGGCAATACCTTCCCAGAGTACGTTTTGGGACCTAGAGTCATTTCTGAAAGTTTTATTTTCCTAACCTAGCCTCTTTACAAGAGAGCAAAAAGTAGCTGAACTAGCGTAGAATTTTACTTCTACCTTAGCTACTTTTAATCATCTTGGAAAGGGATTAGGTTAGGAAAATGAAACTTTAAGGGATGGCTCATAAAGCAAAAGTAGGACTATGTCATGGGAAGGTATTTGAAATGCCTACCTGCACTCCTTCCCCTTCTAGAGGGTCCTGACCTTTGAAAATCTGAATATTGCACAAAAATGAGGTACCTGGATTCCGGCAAATATTGTGCAGCTTGTGCGGATGTAAACAATGTCCGTTTGTTGTTGTTGTTTGGGGTTTGACGCGTTCAACCAATCGGTCATATGCGTTCGTATCACTCGATTAATCTGTGCCTTCTGTAATCACTAGCTTGCTTGGGTGTCACTTTAGTCAATATTCATTGAGCCATGTCAGGTATCACTTATTGTGCTATTGGTAGGGGGTAATTCACATGTAGCAAATGCCTGCGTCGAAAAACAAGAATCAGAGTAATTCGGCGCTGCTTTGTCATAAATCAATTAAAATACAATTGCAACACAATTAAATAAATAATGCCAATATACAACATTCCTGTATGTCCGTTTGGGTCTCATTGTGAAACTTTAACCAAATCTTTTCTTCTTCAAAAGTATACGTTGACGGAGTGACAACAAAAATGCCTATGTAATTTTCCCATATGAGGTACGACAAAACCGCTCTTAACAAAACGGCAAAATGTGAGGTATGATTAACAAAAAATCTATAATTGGGGCACTTCTAGCTGAGCTACAACAAAATGGTTGACGGAATCGGATAGAGCAAAATTTCAAGTTAGACTGCAGTCTTAACTCCACTTCCCAAAAATGTCGCAGATACGACAAAACCGCTCTCAGGGGACGAAATGATGAATTAATAACCATTTGCTTTTTTGAAGTTATCTTGTCTGAGTTCTGCCTATAGCAACAGGTGGACGAAAACTCGTTTCATTGGCTGCCAGCTGATAATAGAAAATCAATGAACAGAAATAAGCAATGTTGCGTAATAACTATGTACAATGAGGGATTCCTATATGTCCGAGTGTTAGCAGATTTGTTAAATTCTTACTAAATTTTAAAATAGGAAGCGCTCTACAAGCAAAACTATTTTAATTAGCAACCTACTTGTTCACAAAAGCACAAGGAATTTAATGGTAAAAAAAAAATTAAATTTCTATGTCGTATAATACAGTAATTAGAGTAGTTTAAATGTCGAAAAGTTTTTGAAGTGACTAATACATCGAAGGTGGCCGGAATTAGAGACTTTTGGCCGGGAATGGGACGATGATTCATTCCTGTCAAAGATTCTGTAAAAGAATAGGCAGGTGTCCGACTGCTATGCGTGTAAAACAACCTGAAACAATAAAAGGAAATATACATCAAAATAGGGTAATTGGTATTACCGAAAAGAGGTTCTTGGAGGTAAGTCAATAAACTAATTATTTCAAGTGTTTAATCTAGAATAATTTTAATAATAACTATATCGATGCATAGCTTAGATTCTTTGCTATTCATTGATATATACAATTCTTATCAATTTCTCTTTGGTATCATGATGTGGGGGTTTTAGTTTTACATAATTTTGCTCAATCGGATACTGGTCTTTTACCATCCCACTAGTTTTAGTTCTGCCCTGATTGAAGCTTTTACAAAGTTCTGAGCCTCCAAAAGCATTTTTCAGCAATGGGATTAAAGTGTCCGTTTTTGTAGAATGTCTTCCAAGACAACCCACGACATAAGTTTCAGGCTGGCTTCAATAATAGAATCAGCATGTAATTTTTTGGGTAGGTCTTCAAACTGCAGCATTGATGTCTGATTGTTCTGAACCCTGCTATTGTGAAAGTTATTTCTAAGATGGCGCCCTACATTCAAAAATTTTCTGAAAGTGTCATTCACCTAACTCATCTGCTTTCCAGGGTAGAAAGAAGGGTCTAAAGTCTAAACTACAATTTTAGGCTAACCTATATTTTCCTAATTTACTCTTTTATATCATTTTGATAGTATGGGTTCTATCCAAAGCAAATTCTTGGACCCTTGGCTGGTAAGATAAGGTGTTTATTTCAGGAACAATGGCTATCACAAGAAATATGGATCAATCACGCTTTAAAATGGTGCACAGGCCTAAAGTCTTTGCAGAATTTTATCAGTTTGAGATTAAACTTTAGTAGGTTTGTTAAGGTTGCTGCTTCTATATCGCCTTAGTTCATGTTTCATACTCACTTTTCCATTTTCATGAAGAACAGTTGTGCCCAACAGCTTTCAACTTCCTTCTATAAAACTTGATTGAATTAACCAGGTTTTCACTGGTTATCTATGGTTTGATCTACTTCTTGTTAAATGGCTGAAAACACGAGAAAGAGGCCCAGGCATAGATAACAAAGATTGTACTTGCTAACTGTTCCATCTTTTGCGCTTAAAAAGTTTGATTTTATTTTTTATTTCGCTTAATGCTTTTTTTTATTATCATTTAATAAAAGTGTGCAAAAAAGAGTGCAAAGAGCAAATAATGGGCAAAAAGACCGCAAATCTGGTCGTTGGTGTGAAAGAGTGCAATGAAAAAAGAGAGTATATTTCACACGAAAAGTTTGCAAGTTGGCAGCATTGCCTACGAGAAGTATAACCCTAATGAAGACAGTTCTTTTCCCTCTGTTTCTTCCTCTTTGTCCAAAAGCAACAAATTATTTTCTATCAAGCTAGGGTTCTTCTTTTACAAATACAAAAACAGGTAGCGTGGAAACACAACAAAAAATACATCTTCAAAAGGCTTTTCTGGGTTGGAATGGTCTTGTTGGAATATAAATAAAAGAAAACAGTCTCTTTAACTGAAATTAAGCAGTGACATTAAAACTTAAAACGAACAGAAATCATCCCGTCTATGAAAGGGGATGTACCCTCCTCAAAGCCCCGTTTTTTACGCTAATTTTTTTTTATATTTAAGAAAGTAGAGTTGTGACGAAAAGTTATGGTTTCCACACTTAGTAAAATTTTACTAAATTTAATAAAAACGAACCCGAGTTAGTAAATTTAGTAAATCGAGGTCAAATTGAGTAAATCGAGGTCAAATTTAGTAAATTTCTGGAAAAGGTTTCAATCTAGTAAGTTTTTTAGTACATTTACCTGAAATATGAAAAAATAAATATAAAATTATTTTTGTGCCAGTTTAATTCTTATGAACAAAATTTGAACATTTCTCCCTGTCTAAATTAATGTTTTTTATTATATGGCTTCAGTTTCAATCCCTCCCACCTCTTCATCACCATCAGTATATCGCGTGAAGCTTTGAAAACCTGAAGCTCGAACTCTTACCTGAAAGGCCGAGAGACTTTAGAGACCTAGTCAATTATATTGGTTATAATCCAAAACGGGTCAAGGAGTATGAAACTTTCCAAGAGTTTACGAACATTTCCAAACACAAGCTTTTGTCCATCAGGGCTACACGATGTTTGTCTTTTGAAGCAGAGGTAAACATAATTTAAGAACAGTGGAGTAGTACCTTAGCTCTTTTCCTGGGTAATCAATCTAGCAACCCTGACACTGAAAGGGCTAGTTGGGAGAAGGCAAGGCTGATTTATCGTTTCATGAACGATCCTTAACACAAAGCATATCCGTATTTTCTGTCTTTCACCCTGAAGAAGATCTATGTGCTCAATATGGAGTTTCAGAGCAAAGCAATCTGTGATCACAGTATTATGAGTAGCACCAGAGCCACATTTACCTCGCTATTGAAGTGCTTTGCAAAGCCCATTGTGATAAAAATGGCTGCACAAGAGGAAGTTTTGAAACTCTCCCAGAAGGATCAGACACTCCAGATTGTAGTTCTTCCT
The DNA here is from genome assembly GCF_049724085.1 of Artemia sp. Qi Xiang Cuo. Taxonomy (NCBI): domain Eukaryota; kingdom Metazoa; phylum Arthropoda; class Branchiopoda; order Anostraca; family Artemiidae; genus Artemia; species Artemia sp. Qi Xiang Cuo. The sequence goes on from NC_142806.1 coordinate 22,134,652, forward strand.
CTGAGTTAATTGAACCTCAGGCCAAACACCGGATTTCATTTTTTACAGTTGGAAGCTGGCGCCAAAAATTCTAGCAATTTTGCGAATTTTCTGCTGAAGCTTATAAAATTCCGAAAAAACTGCAGGTCATATTGTGTAGAGCTCTGCTGGCAGATCTCCAAGAGGTTCAACAGCGACGATGAAACATTTAAGAACCTTGATTACATCGATCCATCCGTTGCTTTGAGCGGTTCAGTTAGAACACTCTTACCACTCATGGTTCCATTTCCATATTTGTTAGGGAAGGCTGACAGGGAAATTGAGGGAAAAAGGGACATTGTTGATGTGCAATGGCCAGACTTAGAGTTTAGGAAAGACTTTGCGATAAATAGACTTAATGACGTAATTGAACCTGATACATCCTGGAAAAATTTGCGTTCGGTGAAATCTGGTAGGGGGGGGGCCCGATGTTTGATGAACTTTGCGAATTTATATTGCAGCTGTGCCGTCTCCCCTATTCGTCTTCTGAGTCGGAACGGTTGATCTCCATTTTTTCAAACATGAGGCCAAAGCTTCGGAATAGGCTAAAGAAGGAAACTGCTGCTGCGATGATGCACACGAAACAAAAGGTGCGCAGAAAAAATAAAAATACGGGAGTACCGACTTGGTCCATACTGCCACAGTTAGTGTCAACAATATCAAGGTGGAGATCAAGAAAACCTTTTTTAACTTTTTAGGAGGAGGTTATAGGTTTTAAGGATACTGAGGAATAGTTCAGATTGTTTTTTTTTTCTCTGATCATTTCTTGGAGCACTTAAAAAGATAACAACCTTGTTGAAATACCGAATGTGAGTGAAGGTTCGTCCAGGCATATAACTGGAAAAAAGATGTCATATTGACTACTATGCCCAGTTAGCATTGCGTATCTGGATACGCCTAAGTCATTTCATCTAGGAGGTTGACATTTTTTTTTTTGTCTTCTGGAAACTACCGGAGGAGTTATGTCTTTTTTATCCTGTATTTGCAGATTTTCATATGCTTGCTAAGGTTGATTTGCGATTCACTCTAACAATTGATTAATCATTTTAATTAATAAAGTTCCTGTAATGATGGTAATATCTAGGCACAAAAAGAAATTGTTTTATGTCTGAAGTTCATCATAAAAAAAAAGTGTTCGGCTCAAAACAATGCTAGAATCATTTAAAATATTGTCTTGAAGGCAGTTCCTTGTTTGTCAGGCACCAAAAACTACCAATAGCAGTAAACTGCAGTCTATTCAGACAGTAAATTACTGTGTAATTTACGGAGCTGCACATAGCAACAGAAGGATCGATGCATTCGAGGTTCTTGAGTGCTTCATCGGTGTCAAGACAGCATCCCGTAAGGGGATGGCAATAAAAATATGTCAAGTACACACAAGGCTTACTACGTGGGGTCTCTCTCACAATTTTTTTCTGGTAGAATCTTTTCTCTGAGTAAGATACTGTAGGAGAGGTGAGACAACTGTTGCCCTTTTGAATTTACTTCTTACACGCGCAAACGCAAAACCGTTGTCCGACTCGGTCAAGTCTGCGAGCAGGGATTTGAACAATCAGACCAGTAGTTTACTGACCGATGAATATTCACAGTGGGTTGTTGTTTCTCATTCTCCAACTGTCGAGACCAACCCCCATGGAACGAAAATAGTCTAGTTACAGACTTACGAAGGAGTCATAAAAAAGAAAACCTTCGAGGTGGATATTAATTCTGTACTGCACAAGCCCAAGCCTACCCTCAACCAATTAGAAGTAGCTCCACACTCTTTGAAAAGAAATATTTCACTTCCCGTAACTCCTACGAATCAATGTTGGCAGTCTATGCAGCGAAATCTATAATTTTATTTTTAAAAAAATCGACTCACAAGCGATAGCAGTAGGTTTATTTGAAGGAAAACGAAAGAAAAGAGAAAAAGACAGAGAGAGAGAAAAAAGGGAAAAAATTATATTAAAATCCTATCGATTATCCTCCTACAGTAAAATCGATGCTCGACGGTGTGCGAAAAATATTTTTAAAGCATTTAGTAAACACAGATGCGATTTAGAAAAATTTTCATCTTAGATTTAGCGAATTCTTCCAGGCCAGTGTGGCAACACTGGAAAGAGTCAAACTTTAATGTAAAGAGCGAGACGTTGAGGAGGGGACATAGAATCATTTTGTTCCTTTTGAGGTTCAAATTTGGCTCAACGTAAAAATACCAAATTATAAGGACTGAAATCAGCCAAGTCGGATAAACCGTCAAATTTTAGCTTAAGGAGTAAGGTATTGAGAAGGGTGCAACCCTTCATGTAAGGAATAATTTATGCCCTTTTGAGTTTTAATGCTGCTCGTTATTTTCAGTTAAAAAATGTAGTTTTTACCTAATTTCTGATTGTTTTTCTAATAATGCCACTAAATCTGGGTCACCCTCCATGAAATGTCCCCCCTCCCCTCAATGGAAACTCCGAGGGAATTTTATCCCACGTAGAGTGGAAATTCCATCCAGACAGCTCTTTCTTTGCTGAAAATCCCCTCTTCGTAAAATTTATTTCTGGACGATTCAGCCTGAAAAATTTTCCGTAGCATACTCCCATTTGAAAAAGAATAATTTCTAATCGGTTTCTCAATCACAATGGAAATGCTCCTTTCCATGGCATTTTTTCCTGGAAATCCAAACTTGTGAAAAATAGCCCCTGGAACATCTCCACGTGCAAAATTAAGGTGGAAAAAATAATGTAAGACAACTAATAAGAATTTTGTATATGAATTGTGTCAACTCTGCCCAGTATAAAATTTCTTTTGAAAAATTCATCTCCAGAAATTTTCCTCCCCAATAAAAATCCTCCCAATTGAAAACCAACCCAAGCAGACTCCCCCACTCCGCCGAAAAAAAAAGTGTATGCTTCCCAATAACAAATACTATGCGTAGACAATGGGCAAATTTCCTTAGTTTTAGGCCACTCCCTTTAAGACATAGTTATTGGATTTGTCAACTTTAATAAACAAAATGACTATCTCAAAATTTTTATCAGATAGCTTCGAAGAAAAACAGGGCGTGAGAGGGGGCCAGTTGCCCTCCAATCTTTTTGGTCACTTAAAAAGGGCACTAGAACCTATACTTACCGTTTGAATGAAACCTCTCCCGATCTTCTAGGACAATTTCTTGATACAATCACCCCTGGTTTATTGGATCTGATGGTATAATTTTCATTAAGATTCTTTAAATTTTAGGGTGTGTTTCTCCCCTATTTCAAAAATCAGGCAAGTTTTCTCAGGTTCGCAACTTTTGATGGGTAAGACTAAACTTGATGAATTTTATATATTTTGAATCAGCACAATAACCTGATGTTATTGATGTATCTATTGACATCAAAATTCTGTTTTAAGAGTTTCGGTTATTATTGAGCTGGGTCACTCCTTACTTATAGTTTGTTACCACGAACTATTGAAAACACGAACAGCAATATATTAATAAATCTCCATGGTTTTCTTCTTTTTAGACGGAATAAGCCTTACACCTGACAGTTGAAAACAGAAATCTGGATTCAAATTAAAGCTCAACATAAGTAACACGAAGCTTGACAATTTGTAGATGATAAATCTGAGTCACCAGGACACTTAATGTGAAATTTGACTCAAAAGTAGAGTTTAGTGTTTGAGCGTAACACAAATACCTCCTTGCATAGGAAGAAAATGCTTAATAATTTGCTAACAAGGTGAGCAAAAAAAAAAAAAAATGAATGTTAAGAAGACTAAGACACAAGGCTAGGAATAAGTGAAGATGAAAAGATGACGTAAGATAATGAAAAGATTGATCAAGTGGGCAGCTTCACTTACCTTAGAAGTATTATTAGTAAAGATGGTGAGAGCAGTGAAGATGTTAAAAATAGAAAAGCAAAGGCTCAGGGTGTTTTTTCACAATTAAAAAAAGTTTGGAAGAATAGGAAGATAAGTCTGCAAACCAAGATTAGAATATTAAAAGCTACAGCGATGAGAGTAGTCAAATATGGCTCTAAAGCATGGGCGCTTCGAAAAGCGGATGAATATTTGCTAGATGTTTTCCAGAGAAATTGTTTAAGGATTGTTCTGGGTACCCGGCTGAGTGACCGTATTTAAAAAAATAGGCTGTACGAAAAATGTGATTCAATACCACTCTCTAGGGCTATAATGAAAGAAAGGATGAGATGGCTAGGGCACGTTGTGTGGATGAAAGATTGCCAAAGATTATTCTTTTCGGCCAACCGTCTAGGGCAAAATGGAAAGCAGGTCGTCCTCATCTGGGGTGGGAGTACGTCATAAAGAAAGATTCAAAGAAAGGGGAACTTCATGGGAGGGTGTAAAAAGGAAGGCTTTGAATAGATTGGGATGGAGGAAGAGCTTGCGTAGCTGTGTTGGCCTAAGTTAGCGGCCTGGTACTGCAGTGAGTTGTTAGCAGAAGTATTTTTTAAGTGCATTAAGTGCTTTTTGAAGCTTTCCTGCAAACTTTCACAAAAAAAAATATGGAGCTTAAACTAACAGTGTTAGCGAACAAAGTCAGAACTATGACGAAAAAAGTGCAGATATTAAAGTTTAAAAATAGAAAATCGGAGAATTTTGAAATTGAATATTTTGTTGTTACTGTCAAAGGCAAGTGAAATGAATACACATTATAATCCGAAGGGAGGTAAATTTATTCTCTTAAATAATTTGAACCACTTGTATAAAATATGTAAAAGGGAGAGAAGGAGGCCTTCTTAGAACAATAGGCTCATGCATAGTAAGGAAGCTGAAAATATCGTCTATACTATTAATACTCTTAGGACGTCTATTATATGAAATTAGTGAACATGGCATTAACTGGATTTAAAGCTTTACACTTGAGCTAAAAAAAACATACGTTAGAGGTTTTGCTGCATGCACAGTTTGAAATTTCGTTATAATTTGGCAGAAATTTCCTTATAATTTAAACTACAATTACAAGCCAGAGGCGGATCTAGTGCAAAATCTTCTGTTGGGGGCCAATGTAACAAGGGCACCAATAAGCTAAATCTTGGGAAGGGGGGCAATGTGACAAGGACGCCAATAATTCACCAAATTGACTCTAAAAGAAGAGTTACAAACATATTAAGAAATAAGGAATGAAGGTACTAGAAAAAATCTTGGGGGGGGGGGCGGGGAGTCACTTGCCCCCTTTCCCCGAATCCTCCAAAGCTACAATCCAGCTCGTAAACTTAAGCTGAATTTACGGTTTTCTATGTGGATTCTTTAACTGAGATAAAAGGTCGTATTTGAAGTCTTCATCCAATGTAAATAGTACTGTTAGTTGCTCCCGATTTTGGAGAAACGTTTACCCTGTCCAAAGGGTATTACCCTTTCTTCTACAGGGAGCGCAAAAGCACTAATCAAGTCTTAAATGTATTACTTTTCGAAAAGGCCATTTCGTATGGAACAAATTGTCGTAGAAACTTTGGAAAGGGCTTATTCGACTGAAAAATGAAAGTTCTAATTTCCTTTTTAATATTTAAAACAAATTCGAGGGCAAATAACCCCTCCCAAGCCTGATTTCTGCGCCTACTCCTTTCCCTTACCTCCAAAGATGTCCTATCTGAATTTTATTCGAAATTGTCAAAAGATGCAATAGCTCCCCCCCCCCCGGGGTGACATGACCACCCATGGCTCCTGGTGAACGTATGTATATAATACAAGTTGTCTTTTGTGACACTAATAGGTAGTGTTGTGTTATTGGAAAATGTTTGATCCTGGATCTGTATAAAAGCCAAGGGTATTACGAGGAAAACTTCGTAGAATTTCGAGGAGGATGTTGAATTAAGCTAAAACACACTATGTGCATGAAAGTTGTCAAAAAAGTGTATCTGAGTTGTCTCAGGAACGGCCAAGGGTATCAATTTGAAACTTTCAGGGCATGTTAAGGGGCATGTTAATCTAAGCAAAAGACACTATGTACATTCGTGCTGTCAAAATAGAAAACGGATTAGATAGAAGACAGATTAGAAGGGAAAAAAGGTAGAAATGATTTCAATTTGAGGGAATATTTCCTTGCTTTTCTATTTCGTATAATATAACTACAATAAAAGTTTTTGCTTTTTAATATCACTTTCATAGTTATTCCCTACGTTTTACTTTTGGGCGATACAGTCAAATATTAGTCTAACATTTCTGATAAGTAGGTTAAAAAATCTTTGCATGCACAATTTGGTTGAAAATGGAATCCTTTTGTCACAACCTTAGCAGTTCAGGCCTCAAATTTGCAACTAGTGACTTCAAAGATCATCATGTGTCAACTTTGTGGGAAATCAAATAACTCGTACCGAATATGTAATATCAACCTTCTGATTTTAGATTATAATGGTTTAACGCTAAAATTCCAATGAACAAGCTGAGAAACCTTTTAACACAAACTATTGGGGAGATTGTATGCCAGTAATGAAACACATAGACTACACATGGTAAGTCTTTTTCAGTACTCAATTATCATTAACTAGAATGAATTGTTTGTTATAATTTTCGTTTCAAACAGTTCGTGGTAACGAACTGTAAGTAAGGAGCGACCCGGCTCAATGGTAACCGAAACTCTAGAAAACGGGTTTTTGATACCAATAGATATATCAAAAGAATCAGATTTCAATGCTGATTTCAAATATATAACTTTCATAAAGTTTAGTGCTACCAATCAAAAGTTACGCGCCTAAGAAAATTTGGCTGATTTTCGAAAAAAGGGGGAAAGACACCCTAAAAGCTATAGAACCTTAATTAAAATTACACCATTAGATTCAACACTTTGGAGAATCTTAACGTACATTTTTCAGGCTCATGTCTGAAAAAATGAGTAGTTTTCCATTTTTTGCCAGAAGAAAGAACATGGATGCGTGTTTATTTGTTTTTTTTTTGTTTTGTTTTCCCCAGGGGTGTTCTTTTAGACCCCGTGGTCCGAGAATATCGTGAGAGGGCTCATTGGAACGGAAATTAAAATTTCTAGTGCCCCTTTTAAGTGACCAAAAAAATGGAGGGCAACTAGGCCCCCTCCCACGCTCATTTTTTCCCCAAAGTCACCTGATCAAAATTTTGAGATAGCCATTTTGTTCAGCATGGTCCAAAATATGATAAAAATGTCTTTTAGGATGACTTGATTCCCCAAAGTCCCCAGGGGGAGGGCTGAAAGTTATGAACTTTACTCAATGTTAACATATAGTATTGGTTATTGGGAAGTATACCGACTTTTTCAGAGGAGATGTTTTCTGGTAGGGGGGGGCAGGAGAGGGTCGGGCGCGAGATGGCAGGAACTGGCCTTGACGGAAGTCGGCAGGGGGGCAGGGAAAGGGCCATGAAGGGGGCGCCGGACTTGCCAGCATTATTTATTGGTTATTGGGAAGTATACAACCATTTTCAGGAAGGATTTTTTCTGGAGGGGGGGCTAGAGGAGGGGATTACTCTGTAGAATATTTACGTGGAGGATGTTTCTTTGGGGTAAGGAACATTTCTATGAAGGGGGCGCCGGATTTCCAAGCATTATTTAAGAAACAATCAGAAGTTAAATAAAAAAAAACAAGTTTTTTCAACTGAAATGTAAGAAGGAATATTAGAACTTAAAACGAACAGAAATTATAACGTATGTGAGGGGGTTCTCCCCCAAGTCAATAGCTCGCTCTTTACGCTACAGTTTTTTTTTTATTGCTTTCAAAAGAGCTCTCTATTCTAATTAAACCGCCTTTTTTATTCTTGGGTTTGTTAATCAAAATTTTTTTTTACTTTTAAAGTAAAGAGCGTGGTATTGAATAATGTGAGAACCCCTTCATATACGTAATAACATATACGTAATAAAAAAAAAAACAATAAAAAAACAAGCGATACGGCTCAATAGTAATCGAAACTTTTAAAAACGAAATTTTGATGTCAATAAATGTATCAAAAGAATGTGTTTATAATGCTGATCCTAAATATATAAATTTTATTAAGTTTAGTATTACTCATCAAAGGCTACGAGCCTGAGAAAATTTACTCGATTTTTTAAAGAGGGGGAAACATCCCCTACAAGTGAACGAATTTTAATGAAAATCACACCGTCAGATTCAGCGTATCAGAAAACCCTATTACATAGGTTTCAAGCTCATATCTGCAAAAATCTGCAACTTTGTATTTTTTGCCAGAAGAAAAATATACGAATATAGAAGTTAGTTACGTAAGTTGATTTGTAAAGACATCCATTTAGAAAAAAAAAAGTAAAATTGTTATGCAAATAAAAGCTGTATTAACTAAAAAACGATCAGAAATTAAATACAAAAAACAAGTTTTTTAAACTGAAAGTAAGGAGCGACATTAAAACTTAAAACGAACAGAAATTATTCCGTATATGAAAGGGGCTGTCCCCTCCTCAACGCCACGCTCTTTACGCTAAAGTTTGACTCTGTCTCACAACTTTATTTTTTAAAACAATAAAAAGTTTGACTTTCTCACAACTCTATTTTTTAAAACAATAAAAAACTTTAGCGTAAAGAGCGAGGCGTTGAGGAGGGGACAGCCCCTTTCATATACGGAATAATTTCTGTTCGTTTTAAGTTTTAATGTCGCTCCTTACTTTCAGTTTAAAAAACTTGTTTTTTTTATTTAATCCAGACAAAGGCTAACACTAAATTATAAGTAATTTTCATTACTGCAAGTGTAGCACGGGCAAGAATTTGGTTCTTTTTATATAACTTAAATTTTTTTTAGAGGATAAACTTGCTGTTATCCGCTATTTTAGGTTGATAGTACTAACAAATAATGAGTTGTCCCTAACGACAATTGAGCCTATATGCCACATACTGTGTCTTGTTTTAATATACAGTCATAGTAATTCAACTTCATCTTCAGAATTAGCGACACCAAAATCCTTAAATTCCTACATTAATGAAAATCAAACAATATTTTTTAAATACGAATCTACTACATTTCAACTTGAGACGGCGAAGCAACAATCTTAAAAGTTTTTGACATTAAAATTTATAGGAACATTTCAAAAATGAGCCCAAACGGTCATGAATGTAAAAGATAGAAGAGAGTGAAGGGTGAAGGAAAATCGGGCCCAAGGGACTTCTAAAACCACAAAGTACAGATCCTTGTACGACCTTGGTTTTCAACAAGGTGAAACATATTCACTTGTTTAATAAGATGTGCGTATGAAGCCTATATATATATATATATATATATATATATATATATATATATATATATATATATATATATATATATATATATATATATATATATATATATATATATATATATATATATATATATATATATATATATATATATATATATATATATATATATATATATATATATATATATATATATATATATATATATATATATATATATATATGTAAATTTAACTGAAGGCAAAGTTCAACTGCCAAAAGGTGTTAGACAATGGACAAAACATCACTGTTCACTTGTACGTCCCTAGCAGCAGCGGCAAGTAAAAATAAATGAAACGATTTTAAACAAGCCGATAGTAAAAAATAAATTCTACTTCAAAATCCACTTCGCTGGGTCGATAAATAAATAAAAAATTAGTGAATAAAACTATAACTTAAAGTTTTTAAAATGGGATATATATATTCAAATGCATCGTAAATTTCTTGTCTAGCTGTGGCACCTGAAAAAAAGAGAAACAAAGTTATTAGATAAAAGAAGTTAAGAGGGTGGTCCCTGGCAACACTAACATTAAACATGTGTTTATCTTGCAAAATTTGCTTGCTGATATTTGTAAACGACTATAGTTGGTTATAACGTTAGGACAGTCCCATTATTTGCTAGTGTTTCCACTTTACTTGCTTCCTTTCCAGAAATGAGTTAAAAACAACTATCCCAAAAAAGAAGTTTTTCAAACAAAAGTAATGGCAAAGGCAATGTTAAACTTGGATCGGCAGATATTAAAACCTATGACAAACCTAAAACAACCAGATATCATTGTTTTAAAATAAATCAAACCCAGATGGAACAGAAATCAAACAGGACTATTTCTCATGGATATTATCAAAATATTTCCATGATAATTATTTCCTGGAAATCCAAAGACGTAGAAAAAGCCCCTGGATAATTCTACCGCAACATCTCCACAGTGTAGTGATTCCCCTGGAAGATTCACCCCTCAGAAATTTCCCTCCCCAAGGAAGATTCTCTCTATAGACATCCACCCCAAGACCTACCCCCCTCCACCCAAAAATATGTCTGTATAGCGGTTGTCAAGGCAAGACATCTCTTTTGCTTCCTGATAGTTCTCTTAACTGCGAAATCCAGTTTTATATCCATTATTGCATTGTTCCTTCCGGGGCCCCTCCTAATGAGATTTTATGAAGAAAGGGGCCCATGCCCGTAAGTTTCTTTGAAATGCCATTTTGATGAGTTGAGGAAAGAAGCGAGCGCACCGTATATTTAGCAATATATTAATTACCGATACAATATAATTAGCGATGTCTCTCATGAAAAAGTAGCGTCTGGACAACATAAAGCAACTGGTTGAAAATTTTCGTACGGAGAACCCAGCGTTGAAACAAGAGAACACTGGCTTGAAATTTGCTCTTGCAGCAGTTAAAAAAATGGCTTTAAGAACTGATTTGTTTGTTAAACCCGAGAATCTTCTTATCCATGGAATTCTCAAGAAGGAAAATTAAAATATTGATGAATCCGTTAATGAATTTTTATCAGAAATGTCGGTACGGAACTACAGGGATATTGAGTTCACGGCCATCTATAGACTTAGATGCAAGACTAAATGTCCCAGCAAACCAAAGTCGCGTCCGGCATCGGACCCTATTCTTGTATCTGTTCTAAATCTTCGACATAAGCATAATATTATGTCTTTTGTTGGTAATCTAAGAAATACGGGGGAAAGCGTCAGTAATGACTTTCCATTCGAGCTGGCTAAACGTCGGAAAGAACTTTTGAGTATAGCTCATACTTTAAAAAATTGTAAAATTGCCTCTGATAAAGTGTCTCATACCAAACTGGTTCAGAAAGGGACTAGGTTAAGGCTAGAATCTAAAATGAATTCTAGTTCTAACTGGATCAAGGTTGATGACGCATGCAACGACCCGCTTACCCCAGTTTTTCCCTCGGCCAATACTGATTTCGATTCTGAAACATGGTTATTAGTGAGTGCTTATTTCCGCTCAATATATTATATCTTCAAAAAATATGCTGTTCGTTAATGTTATTTGTCTTTTTGTGTCTTTCTCTTTTATTTGTCTTTCTTTACCCTCAGTATTTACACCTTCCTGTGCTATTTTACTTGTCATTTTTTTTTGGTTTCAGATCAAAATAACCAAGTTCGTGTCATAGCCTTTTTACTTCGGATTAAAAGGTTGACGTCACTGGAGTTCACGCGACTACAGCAAGGCTCTCTGTCACTTGTATCAGCAAATACCAAAGTATAATCACCTACGGAACAAGTACTGACAAATCCTATCCTCTCCACACAAAAAAGTGACCCATTGTCCGCGTCTCCGGAGACGATTCCATACCCATTCGATCCTGGCAACTAAATACCGTAGTTACACAATTCCATACAACTTTCCCGGTCACTCGTCGCCTGAATCACGCTCTAGCACAATTTATTGGCTCGTAGCAAAGTACTTTGGCTCGGAGCGATTAAGTAGTACAGCACTTTGGGTCTAGAGGTACTGAGGTAAGCGGGGTCATTTTTGAAGAGTTTTGTCAGTACTTGTTCCGTGGGTGATTATACTTTGGTAAATACCAATGGTTGAGATTGATTCTCTGTTGGGGATTAACGCTAACATAACACTAGGGAAATTAAATAATTATGAATTTAAGAGAGTTAATTTTGATGAAATTATAAATAATCCGGTTGGTAAAGCCCCCAACATGAATTTCTATGAAAATTTTTGAGAATATTATTGATAGTGTGTTTGTGGAGGAGCTGGAATTTTGGGACTCTGGAGCTTGGTGGGGTGATGCATTCCCGGTTGTGCATCTAAACGTTCAGGGCCTGAATTCTCCGCTTGATTATATTCAATTATTATGTAGGAATTCGTGCCCTGCAATTATCAGTCTCTGTGAAACATTTTTGAGCGAGAAAAATTAGGTACTTTTGGATATTCCTGGTTAGATGTCAATATTTCTTAACCGCAAGACGGCCCAAAAAGGTGAACTCGGATTTTACATCCAAATTAATTTTCAGGCCGTACTAAGACATGATTTATGTACAAATAATAAAAAGGTATTACAGTCACTTGTTATAGAAGTCACAATCAACGCTAAGGACATGGTAATAATAGGTGACGTATATCGCTCTCCAAGTGGATCTGGAACTGAATTGCTGGAAGCATTAGAATATGTTCTTGGAAAAGTTTTTGCTTAAAAATACGAAGTTCTATTGATGGGTGACTTTAACCTTGACCTTGCAGAACTGTCATCTAGAGAGGCTTCTGATCTTTTGTCTTTACTAATTTCGTATGGATTAGCTCCTTGTACAAACATACCGACAAGGATTTCTAACCAAGTCAGCAACATTAATTTGCAATATTTTATCATCACTACACTCCATTAAGAACGAAGTATTGCTTTCCGATACTTCCGATCATTTGCCAGTTGCAGCCTTGTTTCCAACCCTCCACAATCCACAAAGATTAGTCCCCCAGGATACACCAAGATTCTGTTGCTCACCAGTGGAGCTGGATAGACCGAAAGAAGATCTGAGTACATCTTCACGGGACTTTTCTTTACCAGAAAATATTAATTTGGGCAATTATAACGATATATTTAGCCAATTTTATGACACTGTTAAGCAAAATTCACGTCTTATTGTCTAAAAGCTCCTTCAAGGAATCCTCGATCAAAAAGATCAACACCCATAGCTCCTTGGTTAACATAGCGAGTCCTCAAGTCAATAAATAGGAAGCAGAAGCTTTGGAAAGAGCACAAAAACAGACCAAGTGATGCTAAATTAGAAGCATTTAAGTTGTACCGTAATATGCTGAAATCAATTAGTCGGAGAGTTAAAACAGTATATTTTACAAAGAGATTTGTTGATTGCGGTAAAAATATAATGAAGACGTGGGACGTAATTAAGGAAGCTAGTCGGTCACCCAAAAAACTAGAAGGTCTCCCTAAGTCTCTTATGGTAGGCGATCAACTTATCACAAAAAAGGCCAAGTAAGACATAACATGAACAAATTCTTTGTTGGAGATGTGGGGGAAAATTACTAATAGCGTTTCCTACTGCTCTGTCACAGACTTGGACGCAGTTCCTCTGCCCCCCCCCTGCTTGAAATCAATGGTTCTTGAGGACGTTACAGTGCAGAAAATTACAAATATTATTTTGTCTTTAAAGAATTCTTCAGCAGATTTTGACTGAATTTCTGCTAAAGTAATTAAACATATCCTTCTGTCCATTATGACCCCATTTTGCCATTTGATTAATATGTCATTTCAAAAAGGAGTATTTCCCCGACGTCTTAAACTGGCGCTTCTGATAGCTCTCTTTAAAGGAGATGACCGTGAGGATCCTGGGAGCTATGGACCAATCTCTCTTTTGTCAGTGGTCTCTCAGATATTTGAAAGGCCAATGTTCAAACGTCTGGTCACATTTCTTGAAAAAAATTTGTTTTCCCATCAACATCAGTTTGGATTTTGCACAAAGTATTCTACAAAACATGCTTGTAACAAACTTCTTCAGTTTATATGATGATCTTTAGATTCTAATCTTATTCCTGCAGCCATTTTTCTTGGTGTACAGAAAGCTTTTGACAGCCTTGCACACAAGATCCTCACTGGTAAACTTTCTCATCATGGTGTGTGTGAGGAAGCATTGTTTTGGTCCTCTTCATACCTCACTGACGAATCTATCACCATGGAAGATACAGACAAGCAAGTTCCAATATATTACGGAGTACCCCAAGGTTCTATTCTTGGGCCAACCCTCCTCCTCATCTATGTGAACGACTTCTTAACACCCCAATTACAAATGTTTGCTGTGGATTGTGTACTCTCAGACTATGTCGGCATCCACATCTGATAGTCAAGAAGAACTGGTAGCATTTGCAGATGACACGACTCTAGTTGTTGCAGCTCCGGATGAGTCTTCCATTATTCTAAAGCTTCAAGCAATGACTGAGAAAATACTCATTTGGTTTGACATAAATCAACTAGCTGTAAATGTAAAAAAATGTTTTACCTTCAGATTTTTTCCCAAACAGAAGTGAGCTGCCCCACAATTACTGAGCTTCCTACAACAAGAGGCTCCATAAGTTGACCCCCAGATCGATATGTGCGATTCCTGGGAGTTCTTTTGGATGACAATTTAACGTTTGAATTACACGTTCAAGTAATAAGAGTGAAAATTTCCCGTGGACTTTAAATCATCCGTAAATTAAAGCGCTTATTTCCTTTTCCTTCGCTCTGTCTTTTATATTTCTCTCTCCTTTTCCCTTATATACGTTACTCTTCTTCTGTGATGATGTCTACATTTCCTTCTGTACTTGCTCCTGTTCATGTTCTTCATGAGAAAGCGGTAATTATTAGTTGTTTAATGGTTTTATTTTTTTTTGGGGGGGGGGGGGTGTTTTGTTTTGTTGGCGTTGGATCCTCGATGATGTAGAAAATTTTGATTTATTATTTATTGTCGCGTGATAGGAGGGTCGCTGTTTCATGTTGACTGTCGGTGAGTTGACTTCTTTTTCTTATTAATTAAAAAAAATTTTTCACAAAATATGTTTTTCAAAGAAAAGTAAAGAACTTCATTTAACAAAAATTGAGCAAAATTAATCATATAATATACAAAGCATAAAACTACCACAAATCAGCATCTATAAATAAATTGAATCCAAAACGAACAGAAATTACAATACATAACCGAATCAAACTCAAAACCAAAAGAAATTAACATAAGTTGGGCTCAAAACCCCTATGCCTTCCTAAGACCAGAACATAATTTGCACTTCACTGAAAAAAATATAAATGTTTTTACTTTTAGAACTTTAATAAATCAAAAAATATTAATATTTTGATTGCTAAATGTCAGTATATGTATATTAAACTGACAACGCACACTCATTTTTATTTTTTCAGTGAAGTGCAAATTATGTTCTGGCCTTGGGAAGGGATCGGGGTTTTGAGCCCAACTTATGTTAATTTCTGCTGTTTGAGTTTGACTCGGTTATTTATTGTAATTTCTGTTCGTATTGGGTTTCATTTATTTATCGATGCTGATTTGTGGTAGATTCACGCTTTGTGGATTATATGATTTTATTTTTGCTCATTTATTGTTAAATGGAGTTCTTCACTTTTCTTCGAAAAACTTATTTTTGGAAAAATTTTTTTTTTAATTATCTTCTTTTCGTTTTATATTGACATAGTCTTTTCAGATAAAAAGAAAATAATACTTTAAATCTTTTCGCTTTTTTAAGAAATTATAGTTTGGCCTGCTATTTTAATGCTGGAGAAAAATTTTCAGCGATTTGTAACAACATAAACCCTCTTCAAAATCTGGACACAAATAGTAGTCTTTAATTTAGTTTCATGCCTGAGATGCCTTATTGAGAATTAGCATTAACACAGTGTATTTTGATTTAATCTTATGGCAACATTTAGTTTTTAAAAATAAAGTCAAATGGGAGGGTGGGCTTGGGAGGGGGATTAGTTTCCCTCCAATAACTTTTGACTATCAAAAAGGGCATCAGCCCTTGCTGTTTTCAATCAAATGAGCCCTTTTCGAATTTCCTACGACAACTTCTTCGATACAAAGTACCCTGGTCTAAACAACAACAAAAACAACAAAATAATAAAATATTCCCAGATCGATCTGTACTATAAAACTGTCAAGCCCTCCTAGTTGCCCTGCCATTCACTTTCGACTATTAAAAAGGACACTAGCTCTTTTGAGTTTCCAATCGAATGAGCGTTTTTTGAAGTTTCTACGAAAACACCTTCAATACAAACCTTATATACCCCCAGCGTAAACTTAAAACACTTGCCCCGAGAGTTTTAGGGGAGTGTCCTCCTCAAAACATATTTTGTAGCTGAAAATCAGCTACGCTGAACAAAATGGCTATCTCAAAATTTTGATTGGATGTTTGGGGAAAGGTGGGCGTGGGGGGGGGGGGCAAGTTGCCCTCCAATGACTTTCGACTATGAAAAAGGGCAATAGCCCTTTTAATTTCCAATTGAATGAGGCTTTTTGGAAGATTCTACGACAACACCTTCTATAAAAACCTTATATTCCCCCAGGGCATACCTTAATACCCTTGCCCCGAGGGTTATAGGGGAGTGTTCTCCTCAAAAAGATATTTTCTATGAGGAAATAAACTACGCTGAACAAAATTGCTATCTCAAAATTTTGATTGGATGTGTTTGGGGGAATGATGGTTGTGGGTGGGGGAAAGGGCTAGTTGCCCTCCAATCACTTTCGACTATTAATAAGGGCACTAGCTCTTTGAGTTTCCAATCGAATGAGCCTTTTTTGAAGTTTCTACGAAAACGCCTTCTATAAAAACCTTATATACCCCCAGGGTAAACTTAAAACCCTTGCCCCGAGAGTTGTAGGGGAGTATCCTCCTCAAAACATATTTTGTATCTGAAAATCAACTACGCTGAACAAAATGGCCATCTCAAAATTTTGATTGGATTTGTTTGGGGAAATGGTTGGCGTGGGGGGGCTATTTGCCCTCCAATCACTTTTGACTATGAAAAAGGGCAATAGTCCTTTTAATTTCTAATCAAATGAGCCTTTTTGGAAGATTCTACGACAACGCCTTCTATAAAAACCTTATATGGCCCAGGGCATAACTTACAACCCTTGCCCCGAGGGTTTTAGGGGAGTTTCCTCCTCAAAAAGATATTTTCTATCTGAAAATAATCTACGCTGAACAAAAAGGCTATCTCAAAATTTTGATTGAATGTGTTTGGGGGATTGATGGGCGTGGGGAGGGGGCTAGTTGCCCTCCATAACTTTCAACTATTAAAAAGGGCAGTAGTCCTTTGAATTTCCAATCGAATAAGCGTTTTTTGAAGTTTCTACGACAAACCTATAAAAACCTTATATGCCCCCATGGCATAACTTAATATCATTGCCCCGAGGGTTGTGGGGGAGTTTCCTCCTAAAAAATATATTTTCTATGAGGAAATAAACTACGCTGAATAAAATGGCTATCTCAAAATTTTGCTTGGATGTGTTTGGGGGAATGATGGGCGTGGGAGGGGGAGGGCTAGTTGCCCTCCAATCACTTTCGACGATTAAAAAGGGCTCTAGCTACTCCAATTTCCAATTGAATGAGCCCTTTTCGAAGTTTCTATGAAGACGCCTTCTATAAAAACCTTATATGCCCCCAGGGCATAACTTAAAACCCTTGCCCAGAGGGTTTAAGGGGAGTGTCCTCCTCAAAAACATATTTTCTATCTGGAAATCAACTACACTGAACAAAATAGCTCTCAAAATTTTGATTGGTTGTGTTTGGGGAAAAGGTGGGGGTAGGGGGCGGGGGTGGGCCTAGTTGCCCTCTAATCTCTTTCGACTATTAAAAAGGGAACTAGCCCTTTGAATTTCAAATCGAATGACCCTTTTTTGAAGTTTCTACGACAACGCCTTCTATAAAAACCTTATATGGCCCCAGGTCATAACTTACAACCGTTACCCCGATGGTTGTGGGGGAGCGTCTTCCTCAAAAAGATATTTTCTACAAAAAAATCAACTACGCTGACAAAATGGCTATCTCAAAATTTTGATTAGATGTGTTTGGGGGAATGCTGGGCGTGGAGGGGGGGGTCTAGTTGCCCTCCAATTTCCGATCGATTGAGCTCTTTTCGAAGTTTCTCTGACAAATTGTAGAAACGAGTTTTTATTAGTAAGAAAATGCAAATAAATAATACATTGTGTCCACATCGTGTTTTACTTGGGTAGCGCCATCGCGCTACCTATAATAGATTTACAAATTAAACATTTTTTAGTAGCCTACTGTTTATGCCAAGTTTTAATATGAGTCATTTATTCTAAGTCGTTTCCCCAATAACGGGCCATTGAGCCCTTTGGGATATTGTTTTTATTGTTGTTTATTTATGGAAATAAATGGAACTTGATCTTCCCAGTAGCAAATACTATATGTAAACAATGGACAAATTTCATAACTTACAGGCCTCTCCCCACGGTCTTTTGGGGTCATTTTACACCTAAAGATATAATTTTATTTGATCTTTCAACTCTATTGAACAAAATGGATATTTGAAAATTTTGATCAGATATTTTCGATGAAAAAAAGGCGTGGGAGGGGGCTCAGTTGCCCTCCAATCTTTTCGGTCACTTAAAAAGGGCATTAGAGCCTCAAATTTCCGTTTGAAAGTATTTTCGAACGGACCATCATTTTCGAATCGGACCATCTGATTGTCTAGGATAATCATGTCGATCCTATCTGTCCTGAAAAAAAAAAAAAAAAAAAAAAAAAAAAAAAAAAAACGAATCTGTGATCTGTCTTCTGGCATAATAAGCAAAATTCCACGTTTTGCAGATAGGAGCTTGAAACTTTTACTATAAGGTTCTCTC
The DNA here is from genome assembly GCF_049724085.1 of Artemia sp. Qi Xiang Cuo. Classification (NCBI taxonomy): domain Eukaryota; kingdom Metazoa; phylum Arthropoda; class Branchiopoda; order Anostraca; family Artemiidae; genus Artemia; species Artemia sp. Qi Xiang Cuo. Next base: position 22,153,178 of record NC_142806.1, read on the forward strand.
GTATGCTGAATCTGATAGTGTGCTTTATCATTAAGATTCCTTTAATTTTAGGGTGTGCTTCCCCGCCGGGCCAGTGTTTACCCCTCCCGCCGGAAAGTATCCCTCCACGGGGTAAAACGTAGAAAATACCCCCACACGGAAACTACCCCCCTCCCGCATATACAAAATAGAAAATGATGGTATAATAGAAAAAAAAACCAAAAGGATAGAAAAAAAATCCATGAAACAGGCTATCATAGGCAAGCACACTAGCGCTGCCTAGATAAATAGCGATGTTGGCACAATATACAATATATTTGATTTTATTATTATTTTTTGTTTTAGACCATGACACTTTGTATAGAAGGAGTTCTCATAAAAATTTCAAAAAAGGGTCATTCGATTGTAAATTGAGAGGGCTAGTACCCTTTTAATAGTCAAAAGTGATTGGAGAGCAAATAGCCCCCCCACACAAATCATTTCCTCAAGCACTTCCAACAAAAATTTTGAGATTACTATTTTGGTCCTTGGATATGCCCTGGGAGGGGGCATATAAGACTTTTATAGAAAGCGTGGTAGCATAAACTTTAAAGGGCGCAAATTGGATTGGTAATCAGAATTTCTAGTGTCCTTGTAAGAGTGAAAGTGATCGTAAGGCAGCAAGACCCCCCTCCCCCCTCCACAAACACACACACACATCGCATTATTCCAAAATGTATATAATAGACATTTTGGATAGCCATTTTACACAAGATAGTCCAAATATCATATATGAAAACTTTTGGAGTTGAAAAAAAAACAAAGCCTGGGGGCAAGGGTTGTAAGTTATGTCCCGGAGGCATTTAAGTTCTTACGGAGGGAATTGTTGTTTCACTTTAGAGGAGGCTCATTTGGTTGAAAACTGGATGTTTTAGTTCCCTTTTAAGAGTCAAAAGTGATGGAGGGCAGCTAGCCCAACCCCCTCTCCAACTATCCCTCTTTTCATGAAACGTAAGTATCGCCATAGCAGGTTACATTATTAAGTTAGACCCTTCAGGGTAAGTTGTGGCAGATCATGAGCTTGCCCAAAGACACTATGTGTACACTTTTAGTACTACTTCTACAGTTACTGTAACTAACGACAATTAGGGCATTAAGTTAAAATGTTTAAGGGGAGTTACAATTGAATGAAAAAAACTATAGACAACCATATTTTCATATAGTTGAGAATCTCGATTCAGGAATTAAATTTTCAATTCATATAGGGTCTTATAGGATTTATCAAAGGATAAATTGTAGAGATTTCACTTACTTTACATACAAGAGAGGAACGTCCAAACAATTCAAATTCATGTTGAGAACTTGTCCACGATCCTATGGCACTGGCACTTTTTTACAAAAGCCAAAGCAAATTTCGAAGGAATTTCGCCATTGATATATGAAGAATCGATGTAGGTACTTGAACCTGTGGCAATATAACGTTGATTGTTGATTGTGTGAGGAACGAGCAGTTTGATGTTATTTCCAGAGACTCTTAGTTTTTCAATCGCCAAAGCAACAGAACTCATAACCTGTTTTTTTCGCAGAAGAAGTATGGCTGAGGTAAGATTGACACTGGCATTGGGTTCTGCATCAAGTGTTTTTCTCAAGATGAAATTGGATGGAGCGAGATGTAACTTTATATCAATTTTAACATTGGGGGGCATCCATTGAAATATATCAAATATATCATGATTGAGTCTACCAGTATCAAAATTTGATATATAGACATAACCTATTGCCAGACCTCTCAGTTTCTTATAGGACATTGGATTCGTCAACATAAATTGTATGTAGCTTACACAGTTTGATAGATTATTGCTAGTGCTCACCAATGTTTTATTTATGTAGACACATATTTGTTTAAACAAATTCTTTAGTATACCATTTTCATTGAAAAATCCATCGACGGTGGAGGGAGCTATATTGTTTGACTTTTTCTTCACCGCAAATTTTAAATCAATAAACGTGAATGTCAAATCTATGAAGTAGTCTACATTGGAATAAATTTGAAAGTGTATGTTTTTTAAGAGCAAAAAACGTGTTTTTTTTTTATTTTGAACATTAGCACCCCTTGGTCGAACGTATAAAGTTTAAATTCATAATCAGCGCTATCGATTATCCTATGTTATATAGTCAAACCTTCTGCTGCTTACTGATCACCCAACAATCACTTTTTTGACGAGTGGGTCTCTGACTATATATAGTATAACAAACAAAAGACATTAAAGTGATTAGCGCTATGTACGACAATAATACTGTGTAATTATTCTTGGAAATGAAGGTAGCAGACGGTTTCATATTAAGTCAAGAGCTAAGCAAGGTTGTGTTTTATCACCATTTAAATGGATTATTGTGATGGACTTTGTCTTAAGGAAGACAGAAAAGGCAATGGGAGAGCACAGAATCAAACCGGGAAGAAAGACTTTCCTAGATTTAGATTATGTTAACGGTTAAAGATTCTCAGATGAAAGTTTGACCAAAATGAATGAACTTTTTGAGGTTTTCAAATTTAGATTCCTAAAATAGGTTTGAAAGTTGATATTAAGAAAACTATATCCCTAAGGCTAGAAATAAATGAAAATGAAAAGGTGATGCTGGGTAGTGAAAAAATCGATCACGTAGGCAGCTTCTCTTAACTTGATAGTATTATTAGTAAAGATAGTGGGAGCAATGAAGATGCTAAAAGTAAAATAGCCAGGCCTCAGAGTGATTATCTACAGTCGAAAAAAGATAAAAAAAAAATTAGGAAGATAAGTGTGCAAACAAAGATTGAAATATTGAAGCTGCAGCGACAACCAGGGGTGTCCCGAAAAGGATGGGGCACACTGCCTCGTAAGTTTTTTGGCATTCGGTAAAATTTTCACTGAATATAAAAATTTTGGCAGAAATTTTTCAAAATTCCCGATTTCTGCAGAAAATTAAACAAAAATCAGGTTGCGATCCGGTAAATTACACGATGTTCATTCCCTCAGTGAAAAGAGGTTTGGAACACTCTTGGTGATGACAGTGGTTAATTATGGTTCTGAAGCATAGGTGCTATAAAATACGTAGGAAGATTTTCTAGAGAAATTTACAACGGATTGTCTAGGGTACCCAGCTGACTAATTGTATTTCAAAAAATAAGCTGTACAAAAAGTAAGGTTCAATCCCAATTTCTAGAGCTTTAATGAGAGGATGGTTGAAATGGCAAGGGCACGTTCTGCGGATGAAGAACGACAGATATTCAAAAACTGTTCCTTTCAACCAACCACCTCAGGCTAAATGGAAAGCATGTCGTCCGCTGCTGGGTGGAAAAATGTCAAAGAGATAATTAAGGAAAATTGCAACTTCCTAGAAGGTATTAAAGAGGGAGACTTTGAATAGATTGGCTTGCCTGCTGCGATGAGTTGTTAGCACTAGTAGTGGTAGCTTACCGCTTAACTTCTAATTTTCGTGAAAAAATTGTAAAGATACCGAAGGTAGACAAGCACAAACACCAAGTAGGGTTTATTTAGCTGTCGACTTGTTCAATTGCAGTAATATTTTGTAAGGGAGTGTCATCTATCACGACGTAAGCATCACAATTTTTGAAAGGGAAAAAGTTAAATTTTAATTTAAATAAGATTTGGAAGATTTAAGTTAAAAACCCAACTGAGATCATAGAAATTGTCTTCGAAACCTAGAGCTAAATATAAAGAGACTAAGGTAAGTACTAGGTATAGACTAGTCTTTCATGCAGTTTTGTAAACCTAAAAATTATCTAGGCCTAGGCTATCTTAAATCAGACTTGCTAGCAACATGGAATAGTCCATTGTAGGCCATTATTGATGATAATTGTGTGAGACATCTGCAGCATCCCAGTGCATGAGCCATGATCTATTCACCCACTCCTTGCCAAGATTGGCTTTAAAGATGATAATGGGTTAAATCTCTAGTTGGCCTTATAATTTAGCTAAGATGGAAGTGAAAATTTAATTTGGTAAAATTATACTTTAGCTACTTTTGGCTATCTTGGAAAGGAGTTAGGTTAGGAAAATGAAACTTTCAGGGATAGATCTACAGGCTAAAGTAGGGTAAAAGACCAATAGACTATCCAATTGAACAAAATTATGTAAAACTTAAGACCTCATATCTTGTAATCAAATTAGAGTTGAAAAGGTTTGTATAAACCAATGAATAGCTAAAAATCCAAGCTATACAGTAACATTAAAGTTATTTAAGATCATTCACTGAAAATGATTAGTTTATTGACTTACCTAGAAAGACCTCTTTAGGAAATATCAATTACCCTATTTTGATGTAAATATCTTTTGGTCAATATCTACGAAACCATATTATTGAGTTAGGACAAAAGTGAATACACCATTCGATGCCTTTTTTTATGCTGATTACGAATATAATAAGCATTTCTATTAGAAATGAGTTTCAGCCCCCCCCTTCAATTGGCCAATTCAGGGTTAGGTTAGGTTAGGTATAGCCTATATAGGGGGGGGGGGGCTGAAATTCATTTCTGATAGAAATGCTTATTATACTTGTAATCAGCATAAATAAAGGCAACAAATGGTGTACTCACTTTATTCCTAACTCAATAATATGATTTTGTAGATATTGACCTATCTTTTTAGTGTTTCAGTATTATTCACATATTAATAGAAAGCTGATTGTCTTCTGATTCTAAAAATCTAAGTTTTATTTCTTGATTTTTATTCTATAAATCACAAATATTAAATATATATTTTTTTCATTTCACTTGCTTGTCAAAACAGAGATCACACATTTGATTTATGATGACAAATTACTCCTACTGGGCTGGCTCTAGTGAGAGATGATTGGGTCTACACTTGCATTGTGTCATACTGTAGTAAAAAAGAGGCAGTCCAAAAACCCATTGCTATTTTTCCAAAATGCCAAAGAAAGGTGGTCTTAAACTTACCTCCCATTTACATCAGAAATAAAATATACCCCTACCCCCCTAATGTGCAAATATGTACCCTGAATTGGTATGTATAAGAGTGGGGGTAGAATTCATTTGCAACAAAAATGATCATTATATTTGTAAAGAGCATAAAAAAAGGCATCAAGTGGTATATTTGCTTTAGTTGTAAGTCAATAATATGATTTCTTTAAAATTTACCTACAGATCTAGCCTATTTATATTGAAATTATTTGAAAAAACTATGTTTTCTAAAGAGTTAAAGAGGCTGAGTTACAAGGTCAAACCTTAAAACGTACAGGGATTAGGAGGCACAGTTGGGGGCTGCCGCCCCCAAACCCCCCTTTTGCAGCCTTTAAATAAAAAAACAATTCTTTAAACTGAAAGTAAGGAGCGACATTAAATGTTAAAACAAACAGAAATTATTCCGTATATGAAAGGGGCTGTGCCCTCCTCAACGCCTTGCTCTTTATGCTAAAATTTTTATTGTTTAAAAAAAAGAGTTGTGAGAAAGTCAAACCTTAGCGTAAAGAGCAAGGCATTGAGGAGGGCACAGCCCCTTTCATATACGGAATAATTTCTGTTCATTTTAAGATTTAATATTGCTCCTTACTTTCAGTTTCAAGAATTTTTTTTTTTTAAGGCTGCAAAAGCTGGGGGTTTGGGGGGCGGCAGCCCCCAATTGTGCCTCCTAATCCCTGTACGTTTTAAGGTTTGACCTTGTAACTCAGCCTCTGTAACTCTTTAGAAAACATAGTTTTTTTCAAATAATTTCTGCACGTTTTTGTACAGTTTATTACTTATTATTGCTTGACTAACTGTTAGCTGATTTGACAGCTTGTGGGCTCTTATAGGAAAACGAGCCTGCGTTTTCACGGGCTCTTATAGGAAAACGATAAGAGCCGGGTTATAGCAGGTTCTTATAGGAAAACAAGGTTTTTTGTAAATGTAAATTCAGGAGATAATTTTTTTGGTCTGAAAATATCAAAAGGCCCTAACAGGTCGAATTCTGCTTCGAATGAGTCCTCATTCACCCGGATCAGTTGCCAACTGTGGCCTGTAGGCATGGATAAGAAAAAAAAAGAAATGATGAATTTTAAGTGGCTATATTTGTTTTTTTGAAAACAGGGAAGGATTGATCGGATTGAGCTGTAATTTCGAGGATAAGCTCCCGGGCCCTAGGAAAGCTTAACCTCTAAATTTCAGCCCAATAGGACAACGTTAAAGGGGGGCTGTGGTGGGAGGGTCAAAACTTCCGGCCCAGTTTACCCCATGAAGATAAAGTCGGAGGAGGATGATATTTTGCAAGTTTCTTAGCTTGAGCTTGGGCTACAAAATGCGATTACCGCCGTCTCTCTGCGACCTCTAGGACCTGAAATTGCTTAACATTGTGGTGGGTCGCCTCTTTATAGAGGCACAAGTGTGCCTCCTTGATTTTGGCAAAACAATATTTTACTTTAATTTTCAGTTATTCATTTCTTTTTCTCTGGCTTTAGTTCTGAAAACGTAATTCCTGTTATTTGAGTAGAATTTTAAGCCATGTCAATGTGTTTTTCAAAATTTACAAAATGTATTTGCATATCTTTAAAACCTTATAAATTGGGACTGAGCAAAGTTGTTAAGCTGAAAACAATTTTGTTGTACTTTATTTAAGTACAAAATCCATTTTGCAAGTTTTCACTTGTGTAATACATAAATGTTTAAATGTCAGGATCCTATAGAGAGAGAAGGAGGGGAGCTAGATAGTTCAAATTAGCCTACTTTCCTGGGATATACTTAAGCCTCTAGACCCATTCCTGACAGTTTTATTCTCCTAACCTAACCCCTTTCCAAGATAGTCAAAAGTAGCTAAAGTATAATTTTACCTTCATTTCTGACAAAAATTATTATTATATTTGTAAAGAGCATAAAAAAAGGCATCAAGTGGTATATTCACTTTTTTTGTAACTCAATAATATGATTTGGTAAAAATACCATTTCATTTTGTAACCACACAAAGAAGTTATCAACACTAGTTAAGTTATTAAAAAGTGGTTAAAAACTTATCACCAGTTCATAAATGGGTTGTTCAGAGTAACATATTCCAAAACTACTTATTTATAGTAATGCAAATCTTGTATATTAGGCACCTCAAATATCAACTACTTTCCTACTGTTTCAATGTTTTCAAATCCTGTTCACAAAAATAGTGCTGAATTTTGCAATTAGAAACTTTGCTGTTGAGAATCCAGGGTATATATTTACACATTATGGGGGTGGGTAAATTTCATGGTAAATTTACAGCAGGACCATATAATTTAACTAAGATGGAAGTGAAAACATCATTTGATGCTTTTTTATGCTATGTCATTATTCATAAAAAATACCTTTGGGGCACCTTTAAGGGGGTCCAAAGGTAACATTTTCATTTTCATATTAGCTAAATTATAAGGCCTGCTAGCAATTTACCTGTAATGGTTAGTTGACTCACAGTTGTCTTGTTTAATCTCTTTCAGAGGCTTATGATGTTGTTGAAGAAGGTATAGTTTCTTTTCCTTGTGTTTACATGATTACAGAACAACTTTGTTGACTGACCTCTGGTTTATGATTGTTGGGTAAGCTGAAACAAGTATTTGTCATCATAATTGACCAAGTTTTAGGGCACTATCATGCCACCTCTTCATCAATGCCATTACTATGTCAGAGCTGGTAGCTTGTGGCTCTGCAGTTGAGAAGTGTAGCCTAGGGTAAAAGACCTCTTTTTGGGAATGACCACTTTTCTTTGGCATTCCAGAAAAATAGAGACAGGTTTTGAGACTCCCTTTTTTACTACAGCATGACACAATATGAGTGTAGACCCAGTCACCTTCCAGTTCTTCCTTGTGTAGACCCTTTGAGCTGTCCCTACAAAAGACACAACTACTGTCAGATTGGAAAATATCCTATATAACACCAATCCACAAAAAAAGGCCCCAAAGATTATGCAGAAAGTTACCATCATATCAGCATCACTTCTGCAGTTGTAAAGGTTCTTGAGAGATTTTCCAACAGAGCTCTAATTCAGCAGCACTTGGAAGTTAACAACATTCTCACTTCCACTCAACATGACTTCAGATTTTGAGATCTGTTGATACTAATCTAATACACAAATACAAGTATGTTACATCATTGTTAGATAATGATTTGCCTGCCAACATGGCGCTCCTGGACCTCTCAAAAGCATTTGACAGGGTTTGCCATGAATTCCTCATCACCAAACTAAAAGCAGCAGCTGTTATTGATGTTATTGTACAGTGGATACAGAGTTTCCTTTCAGAAAGAACAAAAGTTGTAAGAGTTCATGACTCTAAAGGTGTCCTTCATTTCTCCATGTCTACAACTGTTTTAAGCAGCATTCCCTAAGGGACCATTTTTGGGCCAACTCTCTTCAACTTACATATAAATTATGCACCCAATCTTCTCTCAAACCATCTCCTCACTCTTTATGCTGATGATTCAAAACTTGTTGGTAAAGCAGCCACAACGTCTGACCTGCAATCTATCCAAAAGGACCTTGATATTCTTGGGACTTGGGCTAATACATAGCTCCTCTCTTTCAATGCTGACAAATGCTATGGAATCCACTTTGGTAATCAAAATACACATCAGCAGTACCATCTCTAAGTTAACCCCCTTTTTGCAGTCCCTGAAGAAAGAGACCTTGGAGTCATTGTTGATTGTCAACTTAAGTTTAGCAACCATGCAAAATCTGTATCGTTGTCTGCCCTCCAGTCTCTCGGATTGATCAAAAGAACCATCTCTAGCAGACGCCCAAGTGTGTTAATGAAGCTGTAAAAGGCACTAGTTTGCCTGTACCTAGTGGTGGGGATGTCCCTGGCATCACACTACATCAAGAAGGACAAAGAAATACTAGAAAAAGTTCAATAAAGAGCAAACAAAATGGTAGAAGGCCTCAAACAAATGCTGTATAAAGAGCATTTACATCACTTGAAGCTTCCTACTTTTGCATACCTGAGGAAACGTGGTAACATGATAATGACCCATACAATTATTTCCAAAAATGTTCTCCCTAGTTTTTTTACCCCTCCCCCCTAGAACATTATGGGACTAAAGGGTATTCCAAGAAAATCTTCAAGAAATGCTCCATAATCCAAGAAAGAAGCCATTTTTTCAGCCAACAAGTAACAAACTTGTGGAATCAACTGTCTGAAGATATAGAAGCTGCTGATTCAACAGGTGCATTCAAGCAAAATCTTGACAAAGAATGGCTACAGCAAGAGTTTCTGTACAACTGTGAAGATTCTGAGTCATCAATCCAAATTTAGCAAACCTTTTGACACTTAAAAAGGAGCTAGAAGTTCCAATTTTCAACCAAATGAGCCTCTTCTAAAGTTAAAGAGCCATCCCTTCCATAAATGCTTTAAATGCCCCACAGCATAACTTATAACCCTTGCCCCCAGGCTCTGGTGGTTTGTACCAACACCAAAACCCTTGCTGTATGATCTTTGGACTATTTTGAATAAAATGACTGTCTCATTTTTTTTTTATGCATTTTGTAAAACATGACATGTTGAGGGGGGATAGCTACCCTCAGATCACTTTGACTCTTAGAAAGGGGTACTAGAAATTCATATTTCCAATCCAATTTACTTACAGTTACAGGAGCAAATCGACAGGGTCCTAGGTAGAAACATGATGTTTTTACTGGGAGATTTAAACGCCCAGGTTGGTAGAAATAGGGATAGATGGTATCCTAGCCTAGGTAAATTTGGTGTAGGAAAAGAAAACAGTAATGGATGCATAAGGCTCATAAGTTAATATGGTATTCACGTGATGGTAAGACAGCAAACCTTATTGATTATGTTATTGTAAACCAAAGACTGGCAGGATCAATAGAAGATACTAGGGTATATGGGAGTGCTGTTATTGATGTTAAAAGTAAAGATCACCATCTAGTAGTGTCAAGGGTTAATTTAAAGCTGAAATATTTGAAGCATAACTACCTCCCGGGAAGTTGTGATGTTGGTAGACTCCATGATAAGAATTTGAGAGAAACTTTCCAGGAACAGTTGAATACTAAACTTCAGAGTTTAAAATTTGAAAATGTGGAAGATGGTTGGAATAATTTTAGAAAAATAATTTGTGAAGTTGCTGAAGGTGTCTTAGGGAAAAAAGCTAGAACTGCAGCTAAGAATATTAGTGAAAAAGCTTTATATTTGATAGAAAGGAGAAAGGACTTTTACAAGAATTACCTTATTGATAGATTGTATGAAAACAAAAGGAATGTAAAGAAAGTGGAGAAAGCATTAAAATATGAACTAAGGAGGTGTGAAGTGAAGGCCATGTATAAAATTGCCAAGGATCTGGAAGATGCAGCTAGACGACATAATAGAAAAATATTGTACTGGTATGTTAACAAATTGAGAGGGAGTAGTCAATGCAGACTTGGCCCAGTTAAAGATAGAAATAGGGCCTAGATGAAAGTGTGAGCAAAATGAATGAAGTTTTAGAGGTTTTGTAAGTTGAGAGTGCTAGAATAGGTTTGAAAATTAATGTTAATAAGACTAAGCCACTAAGGCTAGGAATAAGTGAAGATGAAAAGGTGAAGTTAGGTAATAAAAAGATTGATCAGGTGGACAGCTTCACTTACCTTTGTAGTAGGCTATTATTAGTAAAGATGGTGGGAGCAGTGAAGATGTCAAAAGTAGAATAGCCAAGGCACAGGGTGTTTTTTCAGAGTTAAAAAAAGTTTGGAAGAATAGGAAGATAAGTCTGCAAACCAAGATTAGAATATTAGAAGCTACAGTGGTCAAATATGGCACTGAAGCATGGGCGCTCCAAAAAGCGGATGAAGATTTGCTAGATGTTTTCCAGAGAAATTGCTTAAGGATTGTTCTGGGTACCTGGCTGACTGAATGTATTTCAAACAATAGGCTATATGAAAAATGGGGTTCAATTCTGCTCTCTAGGGCTATAATGAAAGAAAGGTTGAGATGGCTTGGGCATGTTGTGCAGATGAAGGATGACAGATTTCCAAAGATTGTTCTTTTTAACCAACCGTCTAAGTCTAAACAGAAAGCAGGTTGTCCTCGTCTTGAGTGGGAGGACCTCATAAAGAAAGATTTAAAGGAAATGGGAACTTCATTGGCGGGTGTCAATAGAAAGGCTTTGAATAGATTGGGATGGAGGAGGAGCGTGCATAGCTGTGTTGGCCTCAGGCAGCTTGGTGCTGTGGTGAGTTGTTAGTTGTAGTACTAGTAGTAATGAGTCCCCTCTGAAGCATATATGACCACCCCTATTCTATAAGAACCTTATATGCCCCCAGGGCATATAATAGAGAGTTCTGGGGGTCGGATTGTCTTCCTTATAGACATAATTTCCGGACCCTTCGACTACAATGAACCAATTTGCTATCTCCATATTTTAATCAGACGTTTTTGCGGAAATGATGAGCATGGAGGGGTGGGGGCTGGTTGCTCTCAAATCACTTTTGTCTGTTGAAAAGGGTACCATAAGTTCCACTTTCAAATCAAGTGAGCCCCATCTGAAGTTTGTAGGACCACCCATAACATAATAACCTTATATGCCCTCAGGGCGTGACTTACAACCTTATCTCTGGGGCACTGGTTACTCTAGGGTTGTGTCAACCCTAGAGGCATTGTTATATTTTTTTTTACTATTTTAAGCAAAATTGCTATCTCACACTTTTAACCAGGTTTGGTTAAGGGGGTTAGCTGAGAGGGGGAGGGGGCTTCCTGCCCTTAATCCGTTTTGACTCTTAAAAGGGAACTGGAACTTCCCATTTTCGCCCAAATGAGCCTCCTCTAAAGTTTATACAACCATCCCTTTTATAGAAACCTTGCATGCCTCCAGGGCATAACTTACAACCCTTTCCCCCAGGCTCTGTGGGGTTTTTCAACACCAAAAGCTTTGTTATATGATATTTAGACTTTTGTTTGAATAGAATGGCTATCTCAAAATTTCTATTAGATGCATTTCGAGACAATACTACGTGTGCGTGTGTTTGAGCAAGGGGTAGCTGCCCTCTGATCACTTTGACCCTCAAAAATGGCTCTAGAGCTTCTGATTACCAATCCAATGAGTCCCCTCCGAAGTTTGTTTGACCTCGCTTTCTGTAAAAAAAACCTTATATACCCCCAGGGCATAACTTACAACCTTTGCCCTGAGGACTGTGTGTGTGTGGGGGGGGGGGGCGTCATCTTCAAAGACATAATTTCCGGACCTTCAAACTCCGTTGAACCAAATGGCTATCTAAAAATTTTGATTGGATTTGTTTGGGGAAAGGGTGGGCTGGGGGGGAGGGTTAGTTGCCCTCCAATCACTTTCGACTATTAAAGAGGGCACTAGCCATTTCAGCTTCAAACAAATGAATCTTTTTGTATCTGATCGAAATTTCAAGAGAGCTATTTTGTTTAGCATTGTTGAACAGTCCAGTATTGGGGATGTCAACCTCCCCTTTTTGGTACTTCAAACACCCAGGTGACTGAATGATATATATGTTTTTTTTTTTTATCTGCACAAATTTAACCAAATGTACTGTATTGAATGCCCATATTTTCCTTCAGAATCTCTTCTTTGTAACTTTGTTTTCTGCAAACTTAGAAATAACCTCATCAAAATCTGTTTGCTAAACCGTTTTCAATAGATAGCATGGCTGAGCTTGAATGTTGAGCTTGGCTCATAGTAGATCTGAAATAACTTTTGCCGTAATAAGCTTGAGTTTAGAAAAACTCCTCTCGATAGAAGAAACAGAAACATATAATGTCAGGTAAAACCTTAATGCTAAAGTTAAATAAAAAATAGAGTCTGGAAGCTCATATTCAACTATAAACTGCAGTAGTACCAACTCTCCTTCAGATCTACTTCTTCAAGAGTGTTTGCCACCTGTAAAAACCTCCTCAAACGTGGGATTTCATTTAACATGGGTCCTGAAGATATTTCTTCGTAATTCTCAACTAAACAGCCCACTAATTTCACACTTCAGTTTCTGAACTCTTTAGCAAGTTCCTGGTCTCCAAGATAGCAAACCAAAGTAATGTTCCTTCCATGCCTTGGCAAAGAGTGTTAATTTCTTGTTAAACATGTCAATGCACTGTAACATCGATTTTTCTGTTCTTCTTGCATATCCCTTCTTCATTTTGGAATAATTCTCCAATCTAACTCTCTTATATTTTCAGAGCTTTGAAAATTAAACAGAATAGCAAAAGAAAACAAAATTTAAACTCACGGTCCAGCTTTCTAAAATAATTCTCTTTGCATCGATGCTCAGAATTACAATGAGCGTAAATGTGTTCAAATGAAATTCTTTACCACGAGTCACAAGAGAATCTTTGATGAAATGATATAGTCCTATAAACATTATGCTTTTAATAGCATAGGAAAAAAGATCAGTAATCCAATAATCTATGTCTGGCATTACTTGGAAAGTAATGAAAAAATTATGTCAAGTTGAGTTAAAGTGATAGTTACTAGGGGTGGATTGTCATTAGTGATAAATCACTAGGGGTGACAGCCCTGAACGAAAGAGTATTTTTGAGGAACCGATCTTTTTTGGGGAAGACAGGTTTTTGGAGAAATCCCGAAAATTCGGGGATAGTGGAAGCACTAGTATTTTCAGACAACATCTGCCAACAAATTTTACTAGGCCATGCAAACTGCCAAGTACCATTGTACACAAGTACAACTTGTGTTTTGATAGCTTTTCTTTGAGCAAACTTTATTTTTATATATAAAAATGGCATTTTCAGACAGAATCTGCCAACAAATTTCAAAACTACCAAGCGCTACTTTGCTACCCCACTTTTGGCACGGCGGGCCCTAATCAATTATAAGTCCTTTTAGACAAATTTTTGTCACCCCGTCAGGCCTGGCACCTGCGGTGGTCTCCCCCCCCCCTCACCGAACCCCACTTCCTACGCTACTGGAAGACACGGACATTTTTGCGGTTTGGAGGTAATAGGCCAGTGATGGATCCAGGAAGGCGAGGGGCGCGCACACCCCTAATGTTGTTTAAAGTAGCGTAATTTTCTTAATTAGCGCAAGTTCGTGTTAATCAAACTTGCTCCTAACGCAACTTTATCAGATCAACCTATTTTGCCCCCCCCCCTAAAAAAATCCTGGATCTGCCCCTTAGACCTTTGTGGTTTGAGCTGGTATCCAGTTTTGTGAGTCCACTCATTACAGACAGCTTACTTGAGGTCAATATCAAACAGTTCGTGATAACGAACTGTAAGTGAGGAGCGACCCGGCTCAATAGTAACCAAAACTCGAAAAAACTGAATTTTGATCCCAATAGATACATCAAACGAATCAAATTTCAATGCTGATTTAAAATATATATGTTTAATCAAGTTTAGTCTTGCCCGTAAAAATTTACGCGCCTGAGAAAATTTGCCTGATTTTCGAAAAGAGGGAAACACCCCTTAAAAGCTATAGAACCTTAATGAAAATCACACAATCAGATTCAGCGTATCAGAGAACCCATACTGTAGAGGTTTCAAGCTCCTATCTGCAAAAATGTGGAATTTTGTATTTTTTGCCAGAAGAAAGATCACAGATGCGTGTTTATTTGTTTTTTTTGTTGGTTTGTTGTTTTTTTTTCAGGGATGATCGTATCGACTCAGTGGTCCTAGAATATCACGGGAGGGCTGATTCGAACGGAAATTAAAAGCTCTAGTGCCCTTTTTAAATGACCAAAAAAAGGAGGGCAAATAGGCCGCCTCCCACACTCATTTTTTCCAAAGTCACCCAATCAAAATTTTGAGATAGCCATTTTGTTCAACATGGTTGAAAATATAACAAATATGTCTTTTAGGATGACTTAATCCCCCAAAGCCGCCGGGGGGAGGGTTGAAAGTTATGAACTTTACCCAATGTTTACATATAGTAATGGTTATTGGGAAGTATACTGACGTTTTAAGGGATTTTTTCTGGCAATGGGGGGGGGGGGTCGGGGGTTAAGTGGGAGGATCTTTCCATGGAGGAAGTTTTCATGGGAAAAGGTACATTGCTATGAAGGGGGCGCCGAATTTCCCAGCATTATTAAAAAAACGATCAGAAATTAAATAAAAAGAAAAAATAAGGTTTCCCCTAAAAGTAAGGAGTAACAGCAAAACTTAAAACGAACAGAAATTATTACGTAGGCCTATATGATTGGGTTCGCCAGTTAGTCAGTACCTCGCTCTTTAAGCCAAAGGTTTTTTAGTACTTTCGTAAGAGCTATATATTCTAATTAACGGCCTTTGTGATTAAGGGGTCATTTTTGAGGAATTGGAACACTATTTGAACTTTAGCGTAAAGAGCGAGGTCTTGACTTGGGGGCGAACCCGCTAATATACGTATTAAAATATAAGAATGTAGAAGTTCGTTACATTAGTTAATTCTTAAGTTACTTATATTTATTACTAATAAAAATGTTCATAAATAAAATTTAACAACTTTCAAGAAAGTCATTTAACCAAATAAAAGTAAAATTAATATACAAATTTTGTTTGAATTATTCATGTTCTGTGAGCCAAAATCAAAACCTGCATTAATTTAAAAACGTTCAAAAATTAAATAAAAAAAACATGTTTTTTTTTAACTGAAAGTAAGGAGCAACATTAAAACTTAAAACGAACAGAAATTATTCCGTATATGAAAGGGGCTGCTCCCTTCTCAGTGCCTCGCTCTTTGCGCTAAAGTTAGACTAAAAACTTAGTTTTAATAAAAACTTAGTAAACAATAAAAACAAACAAAAAAATCTCTCATTGCTTCCCAAAAACAAATACTAAATGTAGACACTACCGTAGTCCTATTTCATAACTTAAAACCATTTCCCCTGGGATTTGCAGGGCTGTCATCCCCAAAGGCATGGTTACTTGACTTTTCAACTATGCTGATCAATATGGCTGTCTTAAAATTTTGATCGGATGACTTTGGGAAAAAATGGGCGTGGCAGGGGTTCTAGCTGCCTCCCAATTGTTTTGATCCACCAATTACAGACAGCTTACTTGAGGTCAATATATCAAATAAAGCTGTCTACTTAGTTAATAAGCCGTTTTCCTCGCATGATTTTGGTGAAGAAAGTTGAACTCTAGCCTTGTTTTTTAAATGTAAGAAACGTTTAATGAACAGCCAAGTAATTCTGAGAAATCTAAATGAGTGACTTGAAACTGATAGATTTTAGAGCATTGAAGCTAAAAACCTGATCAATTCTCTAGTCTGTAGTCAGCCATGTACACTCGTCTGTATAGTATTGGTTATTGGGAAGTATACAGAAGTTTTCAGGGGGGATCTATTTTGGTAGTTGGGGGTGGGGGGGTGTTGGGTGTTACGTGGGAGTATCTTCCCATGTAGGAAGTTTTCATGGGGGAAGGGACATTTCTATGAAGGGGGCGCCCGATTTCCCAGTATTATTTAAAAAAAGATCAGAAATTAAATAATTTAAAAAACATTTTTTCAACTGAAAGTAAGGAGCAACATCAAAATTTAAAACGAACAGAAAGTAATATGTATATTATCGGGTTCACCCCCTACTTATTACCTCGCTCTATACGCTCAATTTTTTTTGTACTTTCATCAGAGCTATTTATACTAATTAACGGCCTTTGTGATTAAGGGGTCATTCTTAAAGAAATTTTTTTTTTTAAACAATTTTTTTTTCTTTCCACTGAAAGTACGGAACAACATTCAAACTCAAAAGAACAGAAATTGGTCCAAGCACGTTGGGGATAACCTCTCCTCAATACCTCGCTCTTCACATCAAAATTTCTTTTTGTATTTTAAATATCTCCCTACTCTAATTAAATGGCTTTTTTTTCAGGAGTTATTCATAAATAATTGGGGGGTGGGAAGTTACAATTAGTGTAACAAACAAGGTATTGAGGAGAGGGGCCCACTCCTCATAGATGAGAAAATTTCGGTTCGTCATAATTTTGTATGTTGCTCTTTACTTTAAGTTGAAATTTTTTTTTAAATAGTTTTTTTCAAATCATGCCGGAAATCCTCCCTCTATGGAAAATGTTTCCTGGAAATTCTTTCCTCTCAATGTCTCAATGGAAAGTTTCTCCCACGTAAAATTCCCCCATAGAGAATCTCTCCCGTAAAAAATACCCCGGCCCCCCTAGCGAAAATCCCCCAGACAATTTTAACTCCTTTGAAATTTTTCCTAGGTAATATCCCCTTTATATCTCCTCAAGTAAAACTAAATTGGCAAAGAGAAAGTGAGTCAAATAAAAACAATTTAGCATGATAATTCTGGTAAATTCTCCCGTGTATGATTTCACTTTGAAAGTTCATCCCCGAAACTTCCCTCCCCATGGATAAAATCTCCTCTTGAAAAATCCTCATTGCAGAAAATTCACCCTCCCAAAAAATCTCCGTTTACTTCTCAAAAACAAATACTAAATGTAGACACTAGTCATATTTCATAACTTACAACCATTTCCTCTGGGATTTCCAGGGCCGTGTCATCCCCAAAGGCATGATTACTTGACTTTTCAACTATACTGATCAATATGTCTGTTTCAAAATTTTGATCGGATGACTTGGGAAAAAATGGGCGTGGCAGAGGGTTTTAGCTGCCTCCCAATGGTTTTGGTCACAAAATGGGGAACAAGCACTGCAGTTTCTGCGTGAGCAAGTCCTCTCCTGATCTTATATGACCATTGGTTTAATGCGATCATCCTGACAAAAGAAAACAATACAGAAAAATACATAAATAACCACACAGACAAGATCTTTCTTCTAGCAAAAATTACTAAATTTCACATTTTTTCAGAGGGAAACTAGAATACCTTACAGTAAGATTCTTTGATATGCCGAATTTGATGGTGTGATTTTATTAAGATTTTGTGACTTCTTAGGGGCTGTATCGCCCTGTCTCAAATGCTACACAAATTTTCTCAGACTTCCATGGCTGTTGATGGATAAATGAGACTCGATGAATATCATATATCTGGAGTCGGCTTAAAACCATTTCACTTGATTTACCTATTGTTATCAAAATTCCGTGCTTTAGAGTTTTGGTTGTTATTTGACCGAGCTGCACCTTACTTACACTTTGTTGCCATTGGCTAGTTGGCTAAATGATTAAATGATCAGGCTTGGAATCCACTCTCAGAAAGGGCATTGGCGGCGGATATAGACATTAATTAAAAAAAAAAAATTATATAGATATCTCTGAGACCCATATTACAAGACTTCCATGACTTGATTAGATCAGTTTTTTTTTGAACTAAAGACTCCCTACTGAAAATATCGAAAGCTCTGACAGATGCAACTGCTGATGAAGCTTGCCTTGCATTGACTACTGAAACCCCACAAACTGGCTTTATTTTGTAGCGGCTGAATCGCAGGGTCTGTCATTGCACTTGCTTCTGTTGATACAGATTCCAGAGAGGCCAAATCCATGTCTCTTGCTATTTTACCCCAATTTGAAGAAGATCGTCAGGGGTGATATGTAATTTTTTGAAACGCGAATTGAAGTATGGGGCAGTCGTGACGAACGTGATCTGAATAAGGCGTGTAAGCCTAGAAATTATTTCATCCAGCAAAGCCTTTTGGAGTTTCTCAGCAACATTTGAGAGTCCTCATTAAACATAGTTTGCAAACAGGCTATGCCAACTTCTGGATACAGCTGTACATGCTGTGTGTCACCATAGATAAGACAATGGATTGAATACATTATTCTTCTTCTCGACCATTTACGAAACAATTTTCTCCGTTGGATCTTTTCTGCTGGATGTTCACCAGTAGCTACAAAAAAAAGTCAAAACAATATCTTTTTTGATATCAATATTTACGTTTTGATATTTGATATCAATATTTGGTGTGATTTATTGATATCGATATTCAATCTCGCCCAACTCTACTTTCCTACATAACATCTTAATAGGCACAGAGAATGACGGAGCACCTTTTAACTTAAGTTTTTCGTTAAAAAAATTGATTCTTTTTAAAAATAATTTGATTTAAATACAAAAAGTTTACAATCCCATTAATTTTCTTTAAAAAGAGCCATTGAACAACTCTACGATGTTCCAGTGCCAAGCTATCTGTGGAAGAAAAAAAAAGGTGCCGTTTAGTCAGAATGCTGTAGTAGGTGTCACTTTTCTTGATTTTCAAGCCAAAATATTTTCCTTGCTGTTCAAGACAAGGAAAAGAAAGTTTCCTATTTATTGATTTCGGACAAGGTGGTTCTAATGGTGTACTTTTTGTTTTGATCGGACTTTTTTTTTTTTAGGAGTTATGGGTTTTCATATGTCTTAACATTGGACGTGATCGTCTCTTACTAGATTGCTAGCTACCACTGCAACCCGGATAAACTCATCCTTAAAATATATAGATTTTCGTGTTTCTTGAATGAAGTCATATTATATTTAAATTCTTATGTGTTTGCCTTGTGTACAGGTTTTATTCTGAGTAAAGTTTGGGCTGCTTTCCAACTTATGCGAAGATAAATTAAATCTTCAAAATATGACGTGAGACTTAGCCTGGATATTTATGTAGCCAAAATCAGTCGTGCTAAGTCTTTTGTTGAAAATCAAGCTGTCCAACTGCAGAAAACCCATGAGGGTATTATTTCAGGCTGTTCTTAAGCCCTGGTCTTGTTGCTTCTTACCTCAAAGCAAAATTTTGGTTCGATATCTGGAAGTTATATGACCGTTTGATAACTGATGCTTCTAATCCGTTTTGGGTATCTGCTATATTGGTCTAGATTATTGTTTCCAACCGATCTATGCAGAAACTTATTAAACAAAAGGTTATCTGGTTCAAAAAAATTATTAAAATCATATGACGTACTTGAAAATTCAGATGAAATTAAGCAGTACATGAACGGGTATAAAAATAGCTAAATAGAGGAAGTTAGGGACAGTACTGCTGTATGGGGTGCTAAGTGTTTGTATATTGAATTTAAGAAAGATGCATTTATAAGTTTTTAAAATTCAATCTTTTTTGATTGATTGTGATCACAGAGTACGAAATCCAGGGTAGTACTTTTCTTTTTAGATTTTACCAGACAGTGAAGCCAAATACTCTAACTAGTTTATGCGTTGCTATATTTTCCTGAGTTTCTGAATCACACTTGGACGAAGTAAAGACGCTATAATAATTAGTTGTTGACTTTTGTGTAAATTTTCGTGCCAATAAAAAAATAGAAAGTTTTTCAGTCACACCATTTAGTACAATATATTTTACAGAATCAAATTATGCATCCCATAGCCCCAGGACAGCCTGTAGCTGACACTGGTATTGTTCCTGTCATTCAGTAAGTTATTACTGGTATATTGAAACGTTGTGCAGTGGTTTGCGCATTCCATTAACTTCTTCATATAGTATGTCCGGGAGATCTCCCTGAAATACGGAAAGAGACTTATATTTTGTTAGAGTTTCTCACACCCACCTGTTAAAAACTTAAGAAGAATAAGTAACCTCTCAGTATTGCAGATACTACTCAGTATTGGCGGATAAGTTTGCATTGTAGCTTTTTAGATTTTTCCAGTTCTTACGTTACTTCATTTTTTTTTTCGTTAAGACCTGGACTCACGGCCATATCCAGGATTTTTTTCGGGGGTGTTTAGTGCAAGAATTTTTTTTTTGGGGGGGGGCGACCCAAAAAACACAAAATTTTTCGGATACATTTTTTGATATCTATTTCTGTTACGTTTTTAAGAGGGGGGGGGGCAAAACTCCTAACCCCTGCCCCTGGATATTGCTTTGCCTGGACTTATTCCCAATCGGGCTGGATTTGGTTTTGACTGTTAAAGAGGTCAAAAGCTAGATTATAACTAGGACATAACGTTAGTTTTGATTTTAGTATTTTACCAAAAAAAAAGCAATAAAATCTAAAATGCTTAGGAATTACTAAATAAAATGCAACATAGATAATGAATTAAAGAATAATATAGATTCATTTTTGTCGTGTTGCTCTTTATATATTTCATCTGTATGCTCTTTGGTTTCTACATTATTAAATTTATTTAATTTTTCGTATGTGTATTTTAATAGACCTTTATTCTTTATTGTTGTGGTCTAATTAATAAACATTCTCTAAAGAATGTTTTAAATAAATCCTCCTCAAATTGGATTAACTTTCCAGTTGTATCATCAGTTTAAGCAGCCACTTTCTAATTGACAAGGTCACTGCTATGGGTGTCAGTTCGTCATTTTACGAGACGAAGCTCTGTGAGTGTAACACTTCGGTTTCTAACAGCACAAACATTGATGGACCGGGAGGAGATTTTTGCATACTTCACAGAGCTGGTGACGTTGATGACAATGTCCAAACCCTTGATGATAGCGACACTTTTCACGGCATGGACGTAATAGTTTCCCTGACGCCACTGTTGAGGTATTCAACAGTACTTCAGAGGAAAAAGCTTGTTACGTCAAGGCAGATAACCGAACCAAACCGAATTCCCATGAAGCATCTCAGATATACCTTAGGACAACCTAACCTTGTGCATGACCCTCTGCCACACGGTTTGATTCTGGATCAATCGAAATATTGCGGCTTTCTTTGGAGGATGTCCAGACTATTTTCTTCACCCTTGCATAGTTGGCAGGGAGCTATGAGCGAGCTGTATATAGACATACAGTCAGGGTTTTTCAGAAAGCCGCCCGTCTCTTTACACCCCTCGTAGATATTAGACAAAGTGATCTCATGTATATCAAATCCACACTCAGCCATTGTGTTCCCACAGTGGTAAACCTTCAGTTCAACACCGTTAATTATCATTGATAAGTCCCTTGTCTGGCAAGATATTATCATTAATGTTCCCGAGACGGATACAAGTCCTATAAAAAAATCCTCTCGCGGCTGTGTGGCTTTCACACACTCATAAGTTACCTTGGGGCTAGTGTTAAGATACGTTGGAAATAATATGCAATCTGTTTCGAAGTTGAAGTTTTCAGATAAACGGGAAGATTTTCACCTCTGAGTTAATTTCACCTGTGACGATAACGATGACAATTACTGTTCAATTATTGGTTTGTGAAGCTAGACCTGCAAAATTTATGGAAATGATCCCCAATAACTGCTTAGAAATTTTCAAGCTTCCTAGATCGACTACCTTCGTTCACTGAGTCTGCACCTTTATCTCTCTTCTTCTTCTTCTTCTATTTAACAGCAGGCGGGCTTTTCAGTAATACTATTTAGCCCTTTTCCTTTTGATTCACTCTGTGGGCTAGAGAGCTACTGGCTTGATTGCCTCATATTTGTTAGATAATTTCATATATCTTTCAGTAGATCTTTCGACTCTAGGAGTTCAAATATAAGATGATAGATATCGATTTCTATGCTCTGTGTGCAGGTATAGTGGGCTAGGCTCTTGGCTGATAGTGAGATTTTGTGGTGTTTGAAGCATTTTAGCAGTTTACACAGCAAGGTATGTTGTGCAGACGTCACCACATTACATTCAAATAGGCAATGGTCAATTATTTCATTATTCACATTACAATGCTTGCAAAGAGGGGACAGGGGAATTGAGCCACTTGAATTAGAAAACTTATACGAGAATGCAAGGAAATTTAGTCCATTTGTTCCAGAACGAATTCTATGTTAAATTTTAGAAAAATACTTATTGGGAAAGGGGGAAAGGATAGGATTATTCTTATGAAAATTAATATCTGATAGTCTCCATCGGTAAATATCTCTAATGGGGATTGGTCTCCCACTTGGCTGGTCAATATTTATAGCATTTTTTGCTATTTCATCAACCTGATGATTACCACTTATGCCAGAGTGGCTAGAAATATACTGAAAATAAGTTCTTATGCCACTTGAAGTAAGATTATCTATAATACTGAGACAATGATAAGTGTCAATGTCCAAGTTATACTGAGGAGCTGAGGCCAGCAACTCAAGGTTTGATAAAGAGTCGGAATATACAATAACATTATTTGAATTTGCAATCAAAGGTTGGTTTTCCTTAAGGTGTTCTAATGCCATGATTATGGCATTTAACTCAGCAGACATTATAGATACATTATTATAGAGTCTCTCGCCCAGTGCAATTTTCAGGTGAGGCAGGGAAACACCACTTGCTACCTTCTCATTCATTTTTGACCCATCAACACATATTTGGAAGTGTTTGTTATAGGTAATTGTATTATGTTCAGCAAATTTTTTCTGGACAAAATCAATGGGGGTTAAATCTTTATTCCACTTTGAGAAATCACAACGACCTTTCCTGACTCATCCACTATTTCTTCTTTGGAATGATACAGTTTATATCGACAATGTAAATTTTAATAGTGATTTGTTATATATTCATCGTTCAACCTAAATAGATAATCGAAATTTTTAATTTCACGTTCAATTCAAGGTGAATTTCATAATCACCGTGGTCTAGTACTTCATGGTAGTATCAATTTTGTTGTTGTATCCCTTTATCTGAAAACATTAATTTCACTTCCTCAAAATCATCCTCAACCAAGAAACAAACATACATGTGAAATAGCTAGATGATTGATTATGATTATTGGATATTGATTATTTGAAATCAGTGCATTTTTTTGAGTGGGGTGGCCCTTTTTTTCACGCACTTCTTGGACTAAGGACGTTAGTTTTTATTTTAGTATTGTACAGAAAAGCAGCAGAAGGAAAATCTAAACGTTTAAAGAAAAAATAGATAAAATTTGAAAATCTACACTGAACAGTTGAAGACTATAGCTTCATTTTTGTCCTTTTGCTCTTTAAATATTTTCTTTGTTTGCTCTTTGGTTTCTATCTTCTAAAATTTATTTCGTTTTTTCGTTTCTATTTTTTAATTAATATTTCTTCTACGAGTATATTGTTGTGGTCTAGTTCATAATAGGCTAAACATTCTCTTAGAAAAGATCAATGAAAAGTAAAGAAATACTAATACCGAAAAGGAGAAGAAATAAAAGCCTAAAATATTTACAGAAGTAAAAGTCTGAAACGCTTACAGAAGTACTAAAGAAAACACGAAAACATATGGGTCAAAATGCTTTCAAGTAGAAATTCTAAGATAAACAATCAATTTAGAATTATCTAAAACCTATAGATCTAGATTCCCAGTTTTAGAGGGATAAAGGAGGGTTGTTCTTTATCATAAGAATACAAGCCAATTATCTGTAAATTTATTAGTGACTCTGCGGAATTATACAGAGTATTGTATCGTCGCGCATCAGCTATCAGAGAGGAAGGTTAGAAGACCCTCTGTATGTGGGAGGGACGGGATTGACTTGAGTCTTAAAGAATCTATTTTTAGGCCCAAACCTTCTGTGTTTGGATGAGTAGGTTGAACAAATTCCTTCATCTTTTAGGTGTTTGATAATAATAATATTGAAGGTAATGGTGGCGAATACTCTTCTTGATTGTTCCAGAAATGCACAAACAAAACCATAGACCATTTGCAACATATGCTGTAGTAGAACACTTGCAGAATACAAAAATACTTGCAGCAACATTATATTCGAATGAGCTTCCATTGATATTAGTTCGTTCACGATATTTGTGGGTGGAGTAGCTCAAAAGAAATATAATATACTCAGAATTTGAATATCCATCACATTCATTGATTTTGGCAAAATTTTCTGCTAATCCAGTCTCACGCTGTAGTTTTCCCACCCTTTTTTTCTCAGTTCAGATGTTTTGAACTTGTCCTTCGTCTTAGATATTGGGTTGGACTTGGGTTTGATAGTGAAAAAAGGCAGTCGTTAGATCATGGTTGTAGTGATGGCTACAACCTAGCAAAAAGGAAACTTTGGCCAATAGTTACCAAAGATTTACAAATATATATTTTTTTTAACTACCTGTTGCAGAAAATAGCCATTTGTAGCTGCTTCAGGAATGGTAACTATTATTTTGTTCAACCTTATCAATGAGATGCTTTTTTTTAAACTAACTTTAAAATCAATAGAAAACTAACAAAGAGCGTTAATTGTTTTTCTTTTTTCTCAAATTAAATAAAAGAAACTTTCCAAAAAAGAAGTTTTCTAAGAGAAGTAAAGGCCAGAATAAACTTAAGATCAGCAAAAATCCAAACCTATATCAATTCAAACTTAATAATACCAGGAATTACAACTAAAGAATAAATGGAACACAAAAGGACTAGAAATTAAATAAATAATCACAGTAAGCAAACATACAACAGGTACTAACATAAATGAAAAATTAAGTCTTCAAACGGGTAAAACTGAAATTGAAAAATTTAAATCTAGCTTAAAACAAAGAAAAATCTTTTACTATTAACAAATAAATAAAACCCTAAACGAACAGAAATTAAATTCTACAGTCGTCGCAAACAAGTATACAAGAGGTACTAATGTAAGTGAATAGCTAAATCTTAAATGATTAAAACATAGATTACGTACACTAATCAAGCATAAACCGAACAAAAATCTTTACAAACAAGAGTTTGGCTGCTGCTTCCTTCCTTAACTATAAAAGTCTAAGGCCTACTGCATCATTAGTGTTATAATCAAAACTATGTGTCTTGAACATTCTTGGAAAGAACTAATAAGTTAAGCCAAATATTTGATATATAACGCTATTAATTGCTGAAAGCTTATCTGCTCAAAGTTTTACTTCACTGCAATTTTCATTTTATTTTCAATGCTGTAACAAGTACAAAAGAGAATATTTGCAATAGAATTCGTTTTAGTTTACAAGCCTACTAAATCCATTGCTGCGTTGACTTTTAGAAATGTCGTACCACTAATTACCTTCAAATTTCTTAAAAACTGTGTCTTAAGTAGGATTTTAGCTGCTTTTACATTAGTATTAGTAGGCTAATCTTAAGAATTGTTAAGGGCTTTAGTCATATGCCCTTCTTTAGTGTTCTTATCATTATTTCGTTGTAGGAATATTGTATCTACAGCAATGATTGGATGCGAACTGGACTTACAAATGATCGCCTCTCAAGGTTCAAACGTCGTTTATGATCCACTGCGCAACGTCGTTTTCATGAGAATTAGAGAGCCCTCTACAACCGCAAAAATTTTCGCCAATGGGAGAATTGTCTGTAAAGGAGCAAAGTCAGAAGAAGACTCACGATTAGCTGCCAGAAAATACGCTAGAATTATACAGAAGCTTGGTTTTAATGTAAGCTTAATTTTCTCGTTCGTATTAGTGGTTACTAGGTTGCAAATAGGTAAATGTTTGCTACTTATTGGGCCAATTTATCATGGTTGCAGCAGTAGTTAAAACCTAGTAAAGAGTGAACTGCAACAAATAGTAACCAAAAGCTGAAAAAAGTATTTTGAAAAAACTGTTCTTTAAAGTTAATAATCTAAAAGAATCACCCTGTATTTTTTTAGATAAATTTTTTCCATCGAAATCCTTTCTATTCCAGAGCATATAAAATTAAATTGAACGGATTAAATAATTTGTTTTTATTCTATTAAAGAAATTTGAAATTTTATATCTTTATTATTTAATTCTTTGACAAATTCTGAACCTTTTCTATTAGCCTAATTTTCTTTTCTTATTAATCGTGTCCTGAATTTTCTAAATCTTGTTCCTGTTCGAACAGAGCCAAAATGGGGTAGTTCTGTTGTAGTAACTTTAGTAATAGTTTAATAAAATTTTAGTTATAGTGTAATAGTAACTTCAGTAATAGTAATAGTAGTTTTTGTTATAGCAATCTTAATTTGGCCCAAGCCAAAAAAATCTAAAGAATAAAGATTTTCTAGAATGTAGAATGTGCAAGAGAATGAATCGGTTGTATAAAAGCTTGCACTAATTTTATTTTGTTAAGAAGTTGCTGCAACAGTTTTAATAAATATTAGGACCTTTAGTATTTTAAAATTATTTTGTTGTTCTTCTTCTATTTGAACTTTGGGACTTTTCAGCCAAGACTAACTAATCCCCTGTCTTTATCCTTGTCTTAACTTAAACTATTGGTCTGGTGCCTTCTACTACAATTTATTTGTTCTGCGGTAGCAATCTGAGTAGGGTTCTAAACCCTATGCTTTCTAAAAACCATAATATAATCTGTACTTTACTGAAAAAAAATCTTTTAAATATTTTCACTGTTATAAATTTAAGAAATCAAAAATTAATTAATATTTTAAGGAATAAATATAAGCATAAGTATGTTAAACTGATAAAGCACATTTTTTTTCAGTAAACTCATTTGGATTTTTTTCAGTAAAGTACTAACAATATTATGTTTGTTAGAAAGAGTAGGTTTCACCATCCCAATCAGATACATTTTAAGTCATTTTGGGTCACATATGTCTTAGTTTCTGTTTGTTTTTGGTTTTGTTTCATTAGCCTATTGGTACTTAAGTGCGGTTGCTGTATGCTTGGTAGATTATCTGATTCTATTTTTGTTCATTTTTGGTTTAATGGAGTTCTTTACTTTTTTTGAAAAATTGTTTTATGCAAAAAGTTTTCTTGATTAATTACAATAAATAACCGAGTAAAACTCAAAGTGAGCAGAAATTAACACGAGGAGTGCTCGCAACACAGAACATAATTTGCACTTTACTGAAAAAAAAACACTGATTGTCAGTTTAATGTACATATACTGATATTTATTCCTTGAAGTCTTGATAATTTTTTATTTATTTTAGTAAAAAAAATGAAAAACTTTACATGCACTTTGTTTTCAGTAAAGTGTAAATTACATTCTGGTCTTAAGAAGGCATGTGGGTTTTTCAGCCCTACTCAATATATAATACCCTACATAATATATAATAGTATTACACCTAAAAGTTTCAACTTAATACCCCCAGTTATTCTTGAGGAATTGCTGAAATTTCGTATTTGCAACCAGCATATACACACTGCTTTTTGATTTAGTTTTAGAGCACAACTTTGTTTTAAAGCAATTTTTCTTTTAGAAGTATAAAGGACAAAATACATTATTATAGGGGTTGGCATAACCAATAGCTTTTGAGATATAGACTTAGGTACTGGACCGCTCTGCTATGCAGAAGAAAAGGGTTGTCTCAATATTTTGACTGGGTGTGTTTTGAACCTGTATCAGCTTGGGAGGAGGCCTTCTTGCCCTCCAATTACTTTTGACTCTTGAAAAGGGCACTAGAAGTTTTAGTTTTCAATCAAATCAGTCCCTTTAGAAGTTCTACTCAGGGGCGTCGTTTGGGGGTGCTAGTGTTTATAGAGTGGCGCTGCCTGCAATATTGCTTATATGCCCTTTTGAAAAACTGCTTGAATATAGTTTTTTTTTTGATTAATTGAAACTCTCCCTAAACGCTCCCTAATACTTTTATCTTAATACCCTTAATACCTTAATACCTAGCATCATAAGTTACAGTAACTTTAGTTTTGTAATAGTAATACCCACCTAGTGCCTTACGGGTAGTTCAAAATCCATCTCTATTTATCCTTAAAGGTTTAACTAAACAATTTAAGGTGTTATTGAGCTTCAGCTTAGTACCATTAGCTTGTGCAGTTGCAATAGTTACAGTAGCAGCATTAACATTAGTAGCAGGCTGTGCAGAGCACCCTTGGTTTTCTTCAACACCCCTTCGACACACACTCGAAGTTTTGGTTTCAATGGCAACTGAACCACCGTGTATCTGAACCCCAAGCAACTGTATTGCTGTAATTGAACCACCGTGCAAATGAACCCTCTTGCAACTGGGCCCCCGTGCAGCTGAACTCCGTGTAACTGAATACTCATGTAACTGAATCCCTGTGTAACTGAACCCACTTGTAACTGGCCCCCTGTACAGCTGAACCCCGTGTAATTGAATACTAGTGTAGCTGAATCCCTGTGTAACTGAATCCTCGTGCGGCTGGACCCTTGTAAAACTACATCTAAGTTAATAGAGCCCCCATGCACCTCAACCCCGTTTAGCTAATCCCCATTTAATTACACTGTTGTTTGACAGAGCTCTCATGAACCTGAACTACCGTGCAACTGGACCTTTGTATAACTGAACTCCTGTGTAAGTTAACCTACTGACCAGCTCTACCCCATATAAATACACTCCATTTAATTAAACCGTCATGTGACTGAACCCTCGTACAACTGAACCACCGTGTGACTGGAAACCGGTCTTCGTGTCAAGGTGTTTACCCCCGCTCAAATAAAGTAGAGATGAGGAATTAATGTCTAAGTCTTCCCCCCTCCTTCTGTGCCAAAATGTTCTTCTGATGAAAAATCCTCCTGAAACTCCCACCCTCTCTGAAAACTCCCACTCAAAACATCTTACGTTTTTCCAAATAACAAACAATGTCTGTAAGCAGTGGACAAATTTCAAAGATTGAAATTAAAAAAAGGTGCTTTAATGTCTGCAATTGTGTTCTATGATTATTTTAGATGTTGGGGGGGACGGAGTGCATTTTAATGGGTGCAATTCAAAGGGAGCATTTAGGCGCAAACAATCTTAGTGACACGGGTATTTTTTACATAAAATATTTTTTTCAATCCTTAGGCAGGTCTGGTCTTTTTTTTATAAGTCGAATGCGATTTGAAACAACCTAAATTTCAGGTTGTAATATTAAATTGTTATTTTGTCTGTTTTATGTTTTATAGCCACTAAACAAACATACTAAGGAGTGATAGAAACACTTGTTTATGTATGGTTTTTACAACGTTAGTTTTACACAACGTTTTTGTCTTTGTTAGTTTTTTTTCTTTTTTAGTCTTTGGTTATTTTGTTGCGGTGGTAGGGGGATGTTTGCCATTCCTTTATTTTCTGTTTTATTGCAATGAAAGATTTCTAAATTTCAAAATTCAAAATATGGTGGGATTCTGTGACGTAAATTTTCGAATTCATGTAGCTACCTTAAGCGACAGCCTTCACCCGTTTTGCAGGTAAATACATATCTAATATTATACTAATACCTCTAGTAGAATGGTTTTCAATGTATTAATCATTCATTATAAACTAAATTAATATTTATTTAGAAATACCATGTAAGATACTCCATTGTATACAGTGAATGACACGTATATATCTCTCTCTAATAGACACTTTTCTAGTCATTTTCTATCCCTACAACTAATTGCGCTATATTGGCTGTATCAAAACTCTGATTTGAGGTGTTATGTAAAATGATGAACAAGGAAGATGCGCCAGTTCCCCTCTATTCAATTTTGAATCTTAAAAATAGCTTAAGAATTTAAGATTTACAATCAAATGAGCCACCTCTAAAGTTTAGATGACCACCCCTTCCGTAAATGCCCCAGGACGTAGCTTTTATGTCCCCAGAGCAAAAGTTACAGCCTTTGTCCCCAGATTCCTGGGGTTGTGAGAACCCTAAAGATCTTTTCTTATTATCTTTGTAAAATTTTTGAACAAAATGGATGTCTACAAATTCATACACGATGACGGTAGGTGAAAACGCCTGTTGTGAACGGTTTAGTGTAAGTCTGTTTATTATGACTCTACAAAACGAGCACTAGAACTGATTTTCGTTAATAACCTGAGCTCACTCAGAAGTAAAACCAAAAAACCCTTCAATAAAAGCTGTGTGTGCCCATGAGGTATTACTTACAATCCTTGCCCTGAGGGCTGTGAGGGGGCGGGGATGATTTTATCCCCAAAGACATAATTGCTCTATTCGTCAACTATGCTGAACAAAATGAGAATCTCAAAATGTTGATTGCATGGGAAAGGATAGGAGTGGGGAGGGTAGTTCCCATGCAAACTTTCATTTTCCAAATGAAATGAAAACCCTTTCAAAGTTTTTTCAACAAATCATTCATTGCGAAGTACCTTTGTAAAAAAAAGGATGAATAAATAATGAATTGTGACCGCGTTGTTCTTTACTTAGGTAGCACTATTGTCCTGCCTTTTATTTCACCCATTGTAGGTTTATTTTCTTGGGGATATGTTGGTTTTATGTCTCTTGAGCCATCTGATTGGCCTATGATCTAACGGCTAAAACTGACTCGTCAAACGTTTATGGTTTTGGTTCGGGGAGGGAGAGAGGTATAGCTTCATAATAATATGTAAATTATAATTAGAGGGGGACTATGCTAACAATGATTGTGCATAGTACATAAAAATGTATAATGTATTTAATATAAATTAGAATTATAATTAAAAAGCCCATATTCAATCAATTTACAATGAGAAAATAGGAATTACTTACTTACTTAGACATGGGTCATCCCACGCCGACTGGTGCATAAGGCGACAACGGTGCATCTCCCAGACGACGTCTCTTAGGCTTTTGACCAAATTTCTTTGAGCGATGATTTCAAAAGCGAAGCATCCTTCTCAAGGCATTTGCTTAATTTTACCTTTTGTTGCCCACGTCTTCTGATGCCAGAAGGAACCCAACACCAAACACCATGGAGTAGGTAGCCCTCTCCCATTCGCATCATGTGACCCAATAACACCATCGGTTAGTCACAATTCTATCGATCACGAGCGGCTGCTTTGTTTTACGTATAAATTTGTCAGTGAGCTTTTCAGTCCACTGGATACCAAGGATACGCCGAAGAAATTTTCTCAAAATCCTGGATTCAATGCGTGGAGTAATTTCCCACTCAAGGCTACCATCACATTTAATGAAACTATCAAGATATTTGAACTCTTCAACCTCCTCTAGTACATCAGATCCAACTTTGAACGGTGGGGGAAGTTGGGTATTGACGTTGTTTTGCATGACTTTATTTTCTGTGTACTGGTAGACAGACCAACTTGCCCGGCTATACCGGAGAGTACAGCGATATTATTATGTAGCTCCTCTCTTAAATGAGATAGGAGGGCTATATTATCAGCAAAATCACCGTCACAGAATGTGCGGTTTTGGTTCAACTGAATTCCACCTCTGATATAGAATGTGCGGTTTTGGTTCAACTGAATTCCACCTCTGATATAGTCAATGAGAATAGTAAATAGTACTGGGGGGAGGATACATCCTTTACGGACACCAGAGTTTACACTGAACCGTCCCATAGGGTCGTCATTATCTGTCCGTACAGCACATAACTGAATCTCGTATAGCCTGACAATCATACAAACAATCTGGTCGGGGAATCCATAATACCGTAGTATTCTTCATAGTGAGTATCTGTGGACCGAGTCAATCGGTTTCAAAAAGTCAATACTGGCAATAATAATCTGAGTCTGCCGTTCATTTGCTTCTTCGATGAGTATCCTCAAACTGAATATCAAATCAACGCACGATCTCAATGGTCGAAACCTATGCTGCTCATCTCTTAGTATTGCGTTGACTTTTGACTGAATGTGGTTCAGTAGTACTTGGCAGAAAATTTTACTCCCTACAGACTGCAGAGTGATACATCGCCAGTTATTGCAGTTCGTTGCCGTCCTTCTCTTAAAGTGCTTGACCAAAACCCTTTTCTTCTGATCGATGGGAATATTTTCAGTTTCCCATATCTGAGAAAGAGCCTTGTGAAGGGGTTTCAAGACTTCAAGAGGTCAGGCCTTAAGCCGTCAACTCCTGCAGCTTTGCCATTTTTAAGCTCATACAATACTGTCATGACTTCAAGCAGGCCTATAAATTATTTGTTTATGTTAAGGTGGAGGAACGGTAGCTCAGCCGGAGGGGATACAAGGTTTTTAGGTGGTGGAAATTTTAGGACGTCATTGAAGTATTCTTTTCATCTCTTATCAATGTCTTTCTTCTTTTTAAGTAGTTTTCCAGCCTTACTTTCAATTAGAGGAGCTGGCCTTCTAAAATCTCCACTTATTTCCTTTGTGATACGATAGACTGTCAAGCTGTCACCCTTACTGGCGGCTGTCTCTGCTTCAGCTGCATTTGTCTAAAAAAAATCGCTGTTTGACAGCTCTGGTAGACCGCTTTACAGCCTTGTGGGCTTCCTTATATTTGGATTTCAAAAGATATTTGTACTGGACAGCGAACTCGCTCTTGCACGTTCCAACATGATTTTGGCTAATTTTCGGTCATTTATAAGTTTCCAGATTTGGCGCTGATCCACTGCTCACTTTGCTTCTTTACGTACCTGATGCTATCTTCGGCGGCACTCCGCATGCATTGTACAATAGACTCACATCTCTTGTTTACTGTTGCAGTTGTGTCTTCAGTTGACAGACTTGCAAACCTTTCTAGCAAGATTTATACAGTACGCCTGTAGAAGACTCATATCCTGGAGCTTCCGGAAATCAAAGGACTCGATAGTGTTTATATGTTTCTTCACGGTCTTCAGCTTAAGTTCGAAACTGGCAATCACCAGTTGCTGGCCAGAGTATGAATCTGCACCACAGTACGTTCGCATATCCTCCAATGATCGATTTTTGACGCTTTTTCACTAAGATATGGTCAATCTGGCTTCTTGTAACACCATCGGGTGAAGTCCAAGTATATTTGTGTACTTCACTGCGGGGGAACCATGATCCACCTAGTATTAGGATACGGCTACCACACATATCAACCAGACACACTCCACTGTCATTGATAACACCCAGGCCATGCTGGCATAGCTCATCAGGTGCAAAAGTTTTATCACTACTAACATTAGCATTAAAATAACCCCGCAAAACTAATGCATCGTGCTCAGGTACTGTATTGAGTGTGATGGTCAAATCACTATAGAAACTGTCCTTGGTGTCCCCACCAGCATCTTTCATGGGGGCATAGACTGCAATGGCGGTAAGTATAGACTGGGAGCTTTCAAAACGGGCCTTAAGTGTTCTTGCATTCTTAGGTACAAATTCCAACATCGAATCCTTTGCTTGTACCTGAGAAGAAGACTTCATAGTTGTCAATATATATTGAACCAGAGCCAGTCAGCCTGGTATGCGAAACAGCTGCTATTTCAATCTTTTAAGATTGAAAAATTCTAATCACGGCCTCTAGACGGCCCTGTTGTGTTTCAGGATTAACAGTCCTAACATTCCCAAAAGCAAGACGAAAAGGTTCATTCGCTGTCAAAAATCATGTCCGAGCACGGTCAGGAGCCGTTTCCAGATAAATCAAATTAGGTCTGAGAGTTTTTTGTTGTCGTTCCTAAAATCATTAAAAATTTTTAAAGGGATAGGGGATTAGCCTATCACCCAGCCCTCCTCCTTCCCTGGCTTGGGACGGCTTTGAAAAACTGAAAAAGGGTATCTTATAAAATAAAATGATTTTTTCTGCTTAACTTGATTGTTAACCCTCCCTGAATAACTCTGTTTTAAGGGAAATAATATTTGGGGTGCAAGAAGAGCGTATTCCCATTGCTGCTGGCATGAAAACCATGTTCCTATGGTATTATATAATTTGAAGATTTACTTAGAACATTTTGGGAAAGATGTGCAAAAGTACCTGGAAGTGACTGTTCAAAAATAAAGCATGCTAGCATTATTGTCTTTTCAAAGATCATAAGATGATGTTTCTTTTCCTCTTGTGAATTTCTTTTCCTCTCTTTTTCTCATTTCTCTTCCTCTTGTGGTTTGATTTCTTTTTTTTTATGCTGCAATATAAAGGTCAATAAAAATAAAATGAAGTTGTTTGAATTGGTCAAGTAAAAACGTACGCAATCATATATATCACAGAAAATTAAGAAAACCCAGAAATTTAAATTAAAAATGAAAATAAAAGTATTATTTGCACCCCGGACCCATCTCATATCTAATTCTATTTGAAAACCATTATGTTCCAAGATATATATATATATATATATATATTTTTTTAACAATTGTGATTTTTTTTTTTTATAGCAAAATCCAATTTTTTAATGTTGCCTCGCTAAGTGGTGAAAATAAATTAGCAAAACTAATTAGTTTTAATTTTATAATGGCTTCTGTCCGTATGAACTGAAAAATTAACAATTTGTTCAGTCCCAAAGACAACTACATCTTCAAAGGCAAGCTACTTCAAAGGCATACGATTCTAAAGATATTTGGTGTCACCTCCTTCAGCCTATTTTTTGCTGATTTTCAAAACACGTTTCCTTTTTTCAATTTAGTGCTAGTTACGACCTAAAACTGCGTAACTGCATATGGAGGTCTTTTTCATTAAAAATTTAATTTTCAATTTACATGCTTCTACTACTACTAACGACTCACTGCCGTACCAATCTGCCTGAGGCTACAACACAACTCTCCATTTTTAAAAGTGTATAAAGTTGTACAAATTTCATTTAACTAATTCAAATAATTAGATTTTATTTTCAATTTTCTTAATACTTTAAGTGTCGCTGCTTTCCTAACATCTTACTAGTGTCAGTGTTTTCTTCTTTTCAAAGTTTAGAAAAACGATGAAAATACTACCCAAGAATACAGTTTGAATGTTTATAGTTAAATATCACTAGCGTTATGCAAAAACCATCTAAGTCACATTTTTTACGAAATTGAGTTATGGGCTTCACCTAATGTAAAATTTCACGACAAGTCCTTTGGTATAATCAGAATCGATCTACATCTTCAAATAAAGTCACAGCTAAAATTTGCTTTTTCAGTCTAAGTCCCTTTACAGCAATTTGTATATCGCGAAAACAAGCCAAGTCCTTGGATCCAGCGGTAACTGGACTTAGCATGTTTTTGCTTTTTGTCTGTGGCTGCAGGATTGGACTTGTACTGTTTTGATTACAAACCAAATATTTACAAACCAAATGGAATTTCTGGAAGGAGAAAAGGGTGAAGAGATTTAACTAATAAAGCATTTTGCTAAATTTTAT
The DNA here is from genome assembly GCF_049724085.1 of Artemia sp. Qi Xiang Cuo. Lineage (NCBI taxonomy): Eukaryota > Metazoa > Arthropoda > Branchiopoda > Anostraca > Artemiidae > Artemia > Artemia sp. Qi Xiang Cuo. The sequence goes on from NC_142806.1 coordinate 22,188,611, forward strand.
TCTCTTCTGTTTATTAGTTTAAAGGTTAATATTGACGTATTTAAGCCATTTTTCCTTTTTTTTTCTTTTCGTCTTGTGACTGGTAGTGCTGAATTGCTTTTGTTTTGGTGTTTCCTGTAGTTCTTGGTTAGCCATTATGAATGTCCGACCCTCCTCACTCCGGAAGTACAGCTACATCTGCTGTTATCTACATCTGGTGTTATCATTATTATGAGGACAAAATCATAAGAGTCTGGTTAACAAGCAATAGTCATCCTGGTCCCCTCAATCCCACTCTGGAGTTAATCATGCTTTTAAGAAAGCAGACTAAAGATTTCCAAAAGGATTCAATATTGCTAGGGTTAATCAACAGAGTTAACTGTTTGAAGGCAAAGAATCAATCTGTGTTCAAAAAGGTTCTGGAGATATGGAAGCTAGTTTTGGCTGATGATCTAATGTTAACATTTTCCTGTGATAAGGCTTACCCTGTCCAAAGTTTACGAGGATTGCAGGAACACCCCCCTCCCCCCCTACATGCCTGAGGGAATTGTCTTTTTTGTTAATATACCCACAGTAAAATTTGCCCTGTACGCAGATGACTTAGCCATTTTGAACAAGGGCAGATAGACTCGGTGACAGATTCTTTGCCTGACCAAGACAGTGAAGTTACTGTAGAAGAAGCACATTCTGGTTGAAAGCGTGGCTGAAGTGCGAAGTACATGAAACGGAGAGAACGGACTGAAAGAAAATACAAAGGCGAAGAATATGTGAGTGGCAAAAATATTGTTCACCCTGCTAGAAAACAGAAGGAATCTTTTAGAAGTTGCAGGCTAAGTTGTTCTGAAAAACTTGGTAGTGGAATGAAAGCCAGTCTGTTTGAATCGTATTGGGCTATAGGTGAAAAGCAACGGCAGCAGCAATTTTTTCTCAACTGCGTGAACAGAATTCGACCGAAACAAACCAGGAAAAGAAAAGATGATAGTAACAAGGTGCGCTATGCCTGTTACTATTATCTGACTGTTGAATTGGAAAAAGTTAAAGTATGCAAGTCCTGTTTTATGTCTGTCTCTGCTCTAACCAAAGCAGAACTCGCAACGGTTCAAGGAAAGCATAGGAAGTTATCTTTTATTAGCACTCCTGAGAGACGCCAAGCTCCCAGCAGATCAGTCCCGGTTGACATTTAGGTTATAAAGCAGCACATTGAATCATTTCCTGCTCATGAATCCCACTATGCTAAGTCACAGTCTTCCAGGAAATATATTTCTTCTGACCTAAGCCTTCAGAAGATGTACGATCTTTACAAAGATTTTGCTGCAGAAAAGGGGTTGCCAGCAAAATCAGCTGCAATGTACCAGAAAGCTTTCTATCAAGAATACAATCTTGGATTTAAACCTCTTGTCAGTGACTCCTGCGAAACGTGTGAGAAGCTTAAGTAGCAGATTAATTGTGCTGATCCTGAAGATTCCAAAAGAGTCTTGCAAGCTCAGCTTGAGGCCCATGAGACAGCCTATAGATCAGCGTACGAGTCTAAAAAAAAAGACAACGAGGTTGTAAAGAACAACAACTCCACTCTTATGTTGGTTTTTGATCTCCAACAGTCCCTTTCTATGCCTTTTGTACAGACTAAAATAGCTTTCTACAAAAGACAAGTGTCGACCTACAACCTTACCTTTCACAAAATAAGCATTTTGAAAGAAGAAAAGTCATACATTTACCTTTGGCACAAAGGAATAGGTGACAAGGGAGCCTCTGAGGTAGCTTCTTGTCTGTTTAAGTATCTGAAGGCACTGCCGCCAAGAATATGACGGCGAGTCTTGTACTCGGATATATGTTAGGTTGGATTTATTTATTGATGCTTATTTGTGGTAGTTTACGCTTGTTAGATTATCTGATTCTAGTTTTGCTTTTCTTTGAAAAACTTATTTTGTGGAAAGGGTTTCTTCAATTAATTTGTGTCAGTTTTATATTGACGTAGTCTTTTTCAGGGAAAAAGAAAATAATAGTTTAAATCTTTTCGTGTTTTTCTTTAAGAATTCATATTTTGGCTTGCTACATACATGATGGAGAAATTTTTTCAATCATTTTTAACAACACACACTCTTTTGAAAACTGGGACACAAATAGTAGCGTTAAATTTAGTTTAATACCTCCTCTAAATGACCTTCTGATTTCTTACACACTTCTGATTTCGTTTAATTTGAAGAGCAGAAGTAGTAATAGAAGTAGCTCTGAAAGTTTGAACTTCATGCTCTCTGTCTTTCTAGCGACATTGATGAAATGTCTTAGTTGCAACCAGCATACAAATAGTGCGTTTTGAATTAATCTTAAAGCAACATTTGACTTATGTTTGGAAAATTATGAGCTAGAGAGGAGGGCTGATTGCGCTCCAAACACTATTGACTCTTAAAAAGGGTACTAGAACTTCGAATTTCCAATCAAATTAGGTTGTATAAATTATAATTGATATTACTAGCTATGATACAGCAGCGCTGCCTATGATATTGCTTATATGACCTTTTAATAATTAGTTGTCTATAGTTTTTTTCGTTCAATTGTAATTCCCCCTAAACGTTTCAACTTAATGCCCTAATTGTAGTTAGTTACAGTAACTGTAGAAGTAGTACTAAAAGTGTACACATAGTGTCTTCGGGCTAGGTCATGATCTGCCACAACTTACCCTGAAAGGTCTAACTTAATAATGTAAGCTGCTATGGCGATATTTACGTTTCTTGAAAAGAGGGATAGTTCGAGAGGGGGGGGGGCTAGCTGCCCTCCATCACTTTTGACTCTTAAAAGGGAACTAGAACTTCTAGTTTTCAACCAAATGAGCCTACTCTAAAGTTAAACAACCATTCCCTCCGTAAGAGCTTAAATGCCTCCGGGACATAACTTACAACCCTTGCCCCCAGGCTTTGTTTTTTTTTTCAACTCCAAAAGTTTTTATATATGATATTTGGACTATCTTGGGTAAAATGGCTATCTAAAATGTCTATTAGATACATTTTGAAATAATGCGCTGTGTGTGGGTGTGTGTGTGTGTGTGTGGAGGGGGGGGGGTCTAGCTGCCCTACGATCACTTTCACTCTTACAAAGGCACTAGAAATTCTGATTACCAATCCAATTTGCCCCCTTTAAAGTTTATACGACCACGCTTTCTATAAAAGTCTTATATGCCCCCAGGGCATATCCAAGGACCAAAATAGTAATCTCAAATTTTTTGTTGGAAGTGCTTGGGGAAATGATTTATGTGGGGGGGGGGCTATTTGCTCTCCAATCACTTTTGACTATTAAAAGGGTACTAGCCCTCTCAATTTACAATCGAATGACCCCTTTTTGAAATTTTTATGAGAACTCCTTCTATACAAAGTGTCATAGTCTAAAACAAAAAAAATAATAAAATCAAATATATTGTATATTGTGCCAACATCGCTCTTTACCTAGGCAGCGCTAGTGCGCTTGCCTATGATAGCCTGTTTCATGGATTTTTTTTCTATCCTTTTGTTTTTTTTTCTATTATACCATCATTTTCTATTTTTGTATATGCTCCGCGGGAGGGGGGTAGTTTCTGTGTGGGGGTATTTTCTACTCTTTCCCCCGTGGAGGGATATTTTCCGGGAGGTGGGGTAAACACTGGCCAGCAGGGGAAACACACCCTGAAATTAAAGGAATCTTAATGATAAAGCACACAATCAGATTCAGCATACCAGAGAACCCTATAGTAGAAGTTTCAAGCTCCTATCTGCAAAATGTGGAATTTCGCTTATTTTGCCAGAAGACAGATCACGGATTGTTTTTTTTTTTTTTTTTTTTTTTTTTTTTTTTTTTTTTTTTCAGGACAGATTGGATCGACCTGATGATTCTAGAAAATCAGATGGTCTGATTCGAAAATGATGGTCCGTTCGAAAATACTTTCAAACGGAAATTTGAGGCTCTAATGCCCTTTTTAAGTGACCGAAAAGATTGGAGGGCAACTGAGCCCCCTCCCACGCCTGTTTTTTACCAAAAATATCTGATCAAAATTTTGAGATAGCCATTTTGTTCAATAGAGTTGAAAGATCAAATAAAATTATATCTTTTGGTGTAAAATGACCCCAAAAGACCGTGGGGAGAGGCCTGTAAGTTATGAAATTTGCCCATTGTTTACATATAGTATTTGCTACTGGGAAGATCAAGTTCCATTTATTTCCATAAATAAACAATAATAAAAACAATATCCCAAAGGGCTCAATGGCCCGTTATTGGGGAAACGACTTAGAATAAATGACTCATATTAAAACTTGGCATAAACAGTAGGCTACTAAAAAATGTGTAATTTGTAAATCTATCATAGGTAGCGCGATGGCGCTGCCTAAGTAAAACACGATGTGGACACAATGTATTATTTATTTGTATTTTTTTACTAATAAAAACTTGTTTCTACGATTTGTCGGAGAAACTTCGAAAAGAGCTTATTCGATCGGAAATTGGAGGGCAACTAGCCCCCCCCCACCCATTAGTCCCCCAAACACATCCAATCAAAATTTTGAGATAGCCATTTTGTTCAGCGTAGTCGATTTCCTTGTAGAAAATATCTTTTTGAGGAAGACGCTCCCCCACAACCCTCGGGGTAAGGGTTGTAAGTTATGCCCTGGGGCCATACAAGGTTTTTATAGAAGGCGTTTTCGTAGGAATTTTTAAAAAGGCTCATTCGATTGGAAATTCAAAGGGCTAGTTCCTTTTTTAATAGTCGAAAGTGATTAGAGGGCAACTAGACCCCCCCCCCCGCCCCCACTCCCTTCTTTTCCCCAAACACATCCAATCAAAATTTTGAGAGCTATTTCGTTCAGTGTAGTTGATTTCCAGATAGAAAATATGTTTTTGAGGAGGATACTCCCCTACAACCCTCAGGGCCAGGGTTTTAAGTTATGCCCTGAGGGGATATAAGGTTTTTATAGAAGGCGTTGTCATAGAAACTTCGAAAAGGGCTCATTCAATTGGAAATTGGAGTAGCTAGAGCCCTTTTTAATCGTCGAAAGTGATTGGAGGGCAACTAGCCCCCCCCCTCCCATGCCCATCATTCCCCCAAACACATCCAATCAAAATTTTGAGATAGCCATTTTATTCAGCGTAGTTTATTTCCTCATAGAAAATATCTGTTTGAGGAGGAGACTCCCCCACAACCCTCGGGACAAGGGTATTAAGTTATGCCCTGGGGGCATATAAGGTTTTTATAGAAGGTGTTGTCGTAGAAACTTCAAAAAACGCTCATTCGATTGGAAATTCAAAGGGCTAGTGCCCTTTTTAATAGTTGAAAGAGATTGGAGGGCAACTAGCCCCCTCACCACGCCAATCCTTCCCCCAAACACACACAATCAAAATTTTTAGATAGCCATTTTGTTCAGAGTAGTTTATTTACAGATAGAAAATATGTTTTTGAGGAGGACACTCCCCTACAACCCTCGGGGCAAGGGTTTTAAGTTATGTCCTGGGGCATATAAGGTTTTTATAGAAGGTGTTGTCGTAGAATCTTCCAAAAAGGCTCATTCGATTGGAAATTAAAAGGGCTATTGCCCTTTTTCATAGTCGAAAGTGATTGGAGGGCAACTAGCCCCCCCCCCCACAACCACCTTTCCCCCAACACATCCAATCAAAATTTTGTGATAGCCATTTTGTTCAGCGTAGTTGATTTCCAGATACAAAATATGTTTTGAGGAGGACACTCCCCTACAACTCTCGGGGCAAGGGTTTTAAGTTTACCCTGGGGGTATATAAGGTTTTTATAGAAGGTGTTTTCGTAGAAACTTCAAAAAAGGCTCATTCGATTGGAAACTCAAACTCGGAAACTCAAAGCATGCTAGCATTACTGTCTTTTCAAAGATCATAAGATGATGTTTCTTTTCCTCTTGTGGATTTCTTTTCCTCTCTTTTTCTCATTTCTTTTCCTCTTGTGGTTTGATTTCTTCTTTTTTATGCTGCAATATAAAGGTCAATAAAAATAAAATGAAGTTGTTTGAATTGGTCAAGTAAAAACGTACACAACCATATATATCATAGAAAATTAAGAAAACCCAGAAATTTAAATTAAAAATGAAAATAAAAGTATTATTTGCACCCCGGACCCATCTCATATCTAATTCTATTTCTAAACCATTATGTTCCAAGATATATATATATTACTTTTTAACAACTGTGATTTTTTTAGAGCAAAATTCAATTTTTCAATGTTGCCTCGCTAAGTGGTGAAAATAAATTAGCAAAACTAATTAGTTTTAATTTTATAATGGCTTCTGTCCGTATGAACTGAAAAACTAACAATTTGCTCAGTCCCAAAGACAACTACATCTTCAAAGGCAAGCTACACGATTCTTAAGATATTTGGTGTCACCTCTTTCAGCCTAGTTTTTGCTGATTTTTGAAACATGTTTCCTTTTTTCAATTTAGTGCTAGCTACGATCTAAAACTGCGTAACTGCATATGGAGGTCTTTTTCATTAAAAATTGAATTTTCAATTTACATGCTTCTACTACTGCTAACAACTCACTGCCGTACCAATCCGCCTCAGGCTACAACACAACTCTCCATTTTTAAAAGTGTATAAAGTTGTGCAAGTTTCATTTAACTAATTCAAATAATTAGATTTTACTTTCAATTTTCTTAATACTTTAAGTGTCGCTGCTTTCGTAACGTCTTAATAGTCTGTGTTTTCTTCTTTTCAAAGTTTAGAAAAACGATGAAAATACTACACAAGAATACAGTTTGAATGTTTATAGTTAAATATATGCTCCAGGGAAAAGGTTTAGTTGATCTCCTGTATGTTAAAATAAGAAGACATAAGAGGAATAGGAGAAATGTTCATGGTTTTATCTTGTCTCCTCATAAGAGGAGAACATGTTTAATATTCTAGTGTTTGGTTATATTGCAAATGATACTTGAATTAGAAGTAGAATGAAACAATCTTAAAAGTTATGTTGTATGATTTGATACGTTAGCTCTATTGTCTTATTAGCTTTATTGTTTTACTCTCCTTCCTCCTTCATCCATTACTCTCTTCTTACCCCTCGTGCTTCCTTCATGCATTTCTCTCTACTTCCTCTTTTGTGGTTTTGTATTTGCTTTCCTTTATTAACTTGACTCAAAGTCATCTATGAAACTCACTTTTTGTCTTCTGTTTCCATTTCAATCTACTTCTCATCTTTAGTTTTGCTCCTGAATGTTCTCCCGATTTGTATTATGCCTATGTCACAACAAATGGTAGAAATTTGATGATGAGGATTAAACCCAGTGGAAAAGTCACAATTACCGGTGGGTTCTTTTTTTTTTTTTATTTTTTTTTTTTTTTGTACGTTATTTAAGATTGTGCACTCATCTATACTTTAGTCTAAATATATAAAAGTGTCCCAGTTGGAAAAAACAGAAAGTTTGAACACACTAGTAAAACACTGTATTAACCTATTAAAAAAAAAATGACAGGGAATAGTCAACCTGGACTTGTCCCATTCAAATAGTTCATGGTAACGAATTGTAGGTAAGGAGCAACTCGGCTCAATAGTAAGTGAAGCTCTAAAAAAACAGAATTTGATTATCAATAGCTGCATCAAAAGAATCAGATTATTATGTCTGTTTCAAATATATAAAATTCGTCAAGTTTAGTGTTAACCATGAAAAGTTAAGAGACTGAGCAAATTTGCTTAATATTTGAAACAGAGGGGAAACGATTCATAGGAAAGGGATAAAGAGGAACTTACACACCGTAAGTATATTAAAAACCGCAAATCTATTTTTTTGAAAATGCTTCCATATTAAATTCTGCAATTTTTGGCAGAAGCAGTTGAAAATGCTTCCATATTAAATTCTGCAATTTTTGGCAGAAGCAGTTGAAAATGCTTCCATATTAAATTCTGCAATTTTTGGCAGAAGCAATTTTTTGCCAAATTTAAAAAGTGAAGAAAACAATATGGGTGAAAAATCATCAAAATTAAGCTAAAAACATATGGCCACAAAAAGTTTAAAAAGGTTTATATCCTTTTAAAATATAGTTGGCTTTGGTTGTTTAGTTTTTTAAATTACAATAAATTACCGAGTCAAACTCAAAAGGAGCAGAAATTAAGATGACTAGGGCTCAAAACCCCTATGCCTTCTAAAGGCCAGAACATGATTTGCACTTTACTGAAAAAAATATACAAGTGAATGTACACTGTCAGTTTAATATCCATATGCTGATATTTTTTTTAAACCTTAATAATATGTGATATATCAAAGATATAAAAGTGAAGTTATAAATTTAATTTTTGTTTCAGTAGAGTGCAAATTATGTTTTGGCCTTGGGAAGGCAATGAGGCATAGAGGCTTTGAGCCCTACTCATGTTAGTTTCTACCCTTTTTGAGTTTGACTCGGTTATTTATTGTAATTCCTGTTCGTTTTAGGTTTTATTTATTTATTGATGCTTATTTGTGGTAGTTTACGCTTGTTAGATTATCTGATTCTAGTTTTGCTTTTCTTTGAAAAACTTATTTCGTGGAAAGGGTTTCTTTAATTAATTTGTGTTAGTTTTATATTGACGTAGTCTTTTTCAGGGAAAAAGAAAATAATATTTTAAATATTTTCGTGTTTTTCTTTAAGAATTCATATTTTGGCTTGCTACATGTATGATGGAGAAATTTTTTCAATCATTTTTAACAACACACACTTTTGAAAACCGGGACACAAATAGTAGCGTTAAATTTAGTTTAATACCTCTTCTAAATGACCTGAATAATAAAACTTAATACCTTCTGATTTCTTACACACTTCTGATTTCGTTAAATTTGAAGAGCAGAAGTAGTAATAGAAGTAGCTGTGAAAGTTTGAATTTAATACTCTCAGTCTTTCTTGGGACATTGATAAAATGTTTTAGTTGCAACAAGCATACAAATTAGATCCCGGCGCCGCGCTGATGTGGGAAGACCGGCGGCGGCGGGGCAAAAAACAGCACGCCGCCGGTAAGACGCCGGCGGCGCGCCACCGGTATGATGTCAGCGGCACGCCGCCGGCACGATCAATGTTGACCGCAAACATTAATGTTTTCATCAGTCTTTCTCAAATCACAGCTTAAATTTACAACAGATTCAAGCCTATTCATGAGTTCAAAAATTCACAAGTCGCTGGCTGGAAACTGGTATTCTTCGTTATTCATCAAGAGAAGTAGAAATCTGGTAGAAACGAAATGGCTGTGGCGTTTCAGAACCCTTGTATAATACGAGTAGTTGAAGTATCTATTAGCTATGTATTCTTACCATAAATAATTATCAAAATTAGTATTTTTTTTCATCGAGCATTACTGCATATAAAATTTCAAATACCGTATCACAAAATTCGTCAGTTATCTGGGTTAAAACTTTGAATATAACTTTGAACTTAGAAGCTTAATTTTTTCATAATGCCTTTTGCCTATATCTGTTTTGTCACCTTTAAAACAGTTGAAATGGGCGACTTTGATATTGATTGTTTTTTTTGCTCTTTTGGATTCCTAAAAAGCCTTCTTGTATTAAACACTGGTTTATACTTACAATTTTAAAAAAATACATTTTAAAGTTTTTTTGGCTTCTTTATAGAATATATGTCATGTAGGCTAAGGCCGAACTGCTGCTTTTTTATCGCTTTTGGCTGCTCTTTTGGATATTATTCATTTTTTCTTTTGAGGATTCATTCCAAATTATAAACTTATAAATATCTAATATCAGTCAAATTATAAACTGTACCTAAAAAGAGTAAATTTATCAAATTGAAAAATACACGATGAACACTTCACATGAGAACACTTCAATTACAATGACAGAATCAGAATCAGAATCATTTTAATGAAAACAGCTGTCATAGACACATTACAAAATATGCACTAAAAGGCGCTGTTTTTTACATGAAAACACTTCTCTACATTTTATTAAAAGCACTTGTGAAGAAAGGAACAAAGAAGTTACTAAGTCTGTTTGTGCGGCACGAGACGGGCATAAGTTTGCTTCTGGTATTTGCGCGGACAGGCATTTTAGGTGGTAATATTGTCCTATGTACAGGACTAGACAATAAAAACTGGCCAAAACGAATCATCAGCTGGAAACGGCGATCGTGAAGGCTTGGTATTTCAAGTGACTTCAGAGCGGAGCTGTAATCTACATATTTGTCGCAAAGAATGATCTTTACAGCTCATTTCTGGATCCCCTCCAAATCATCACTTAAGTAATCTATGTGATGAACTTGTCGATGAACTTGGGTGCCAGACGGGACACGCATATTCAAGGATGGGTCGAAAAAAAGTGAGGTACGCTGTTTTCAGCTGATACACTGGAAAACCTTGGCGGCGCATCACCACCAGTGTCCGCATAGCATAATGTCCCTTCTTAACCAGCTCTTGTACATGAATAGAGAAAGAACAGTGCACACTAAAGGTGACGCCCAAGATAGTCGCACATGAAGCAGAAGGGAACAAAGTCGCGGGGCAGGTAAAATCGCGTTTAAGTGGGTTGAACCTCAAAACCTTTGATTTATTCTCATTAATTTGAAGACTGTTCGCAGTACATTGTAATTTAAACTGATCGAAAAAATTTGGGTCGAACTGGGCTACAGCTTGCGAATCCTTTACGTGGTATTTAAGAAGCGCAGACAAATCATCGACGAATTTAAAACGATCGTCAAAGTCAGAAAGTATATAGTTGATAACAGCCAGGAAAAGAAGAGCTGCTAATTTGGTACCTTGTGGGGCGCCACATGTAATTTCCACCCATTCCGATTCAACATCACCGGGAAAAAGGGCGTACACTTTTCGATACCTGTGACGTAAGAAATCAACTACTAATTGGAGGATGTGCATACGGGCACCCATTGACTTGAGATTCTGGGCGGCGAGAGGGTGCTTAATCAAATCAAATGGCTTTCGGTAGTCTACCAGAAGTAAATCTACAAACGAGCTTCCAAACTCCAACCATTCAACTACTAGGTGATAAAGCCGTACTAAATAAACAGACGTGCTGCATCCCTTCAAGCAACAATACTGGAAGGGGTCAAGTTACGGTGAAATGTCCATGAGAAGTTCACGATACACGAAAAATTCTGCAACTTTAGCAAAGTTCGGTGCGATCGAAATAGGTCTTAACTGATCACTTGTCTTAGGTCCTTTAACTTTGGGTATTACGCGAACATAGGCTCGCTTCCAAGCATCGGGAAAGGTTTGTTCACTGAAGCACTGATTGATGATCGATGTCAATGGTTTGGCTAAAAACAAGACATATTCGCGAATAAGTTTGACCGGCAACTCACCAGGGTAGGAAGAGCAATTCGGTTTTAGTTTTTTAAGTTCTTTAAAAACAGCAAATTCGGTAAACTGTTTTATTTCGTCAGTTTCACAATCGACTAAGAGATCAACCAGTTCGGCCTCTGTAATTGAGGGGTAGGTGTTACAAATGCCAGCAAAGAACTCGTTTAAGTCTGAAGCGCTCATTTGAGATCCGTCAGGCTTGGGTATTTTTAGCTCACTGTTAACTGACTTGCCAGTCATATGTTTCACTGTGGAATGCCACTTCCGACTGCTACTTTGGACAAGGGTTACTACCTTTTTCCGAACATAATTTCTTCGCTTGAAACGATTGACGGCCACGATTCGATTTCTAAGTTTCGCCGCCGCGGCTATTTGTCCGGAACTGTGCAGCTTGCACCTCATCTTGATCATTTGTTTGAGATCGCTTGTGATCCATGGCTTATCGGATTCACTTACCACTACAACTTTAGTGGGAAAAAACTTGTGAAACATCTCCTACAGAAGAGAGTTAAACTGTTGAACTTTGCTATTCAGGTTTACTATAGAACACAGGTCGTCGAAGCAGTAAGTCCCGATCCACAGACCGAAATCGCAGAGTGAGTGAGAGTTAATCGGACGAATAGTCACTTTGGTTTTCTTTGGCTTCGGTTGGTTCTTTTTGGCTTGCCAGAGAATTACATAATGATCTGAACTCTGGAGAGGACCTAACGACCGAGGGGAGTAATAATTGTCACTCATGTTTGTAAAAATTAGGTCTAGAGTACCGCCACTCTGGTGCGTAGCAATGGTAACTACCTGCTTCAGATGAAGGACAATAGATACCCATTGTCTGTTCGTCTGGTTAAAATCGCCAGCTATTATGAAGCCAGGATAGGCATGGGCACGACGAAGTTTATCGATGTACGTCTGTAAGTAGCTGATAAGCTCTTTCCTATTTTTTGCACTCTCTGGGTAATACACAGATGCAATTATCAAACATGAGAACTTTTTTGATAGTTTGGATGGCTTGCACTCTACCCAGACAACTTCGTGACACGAATCGGTTGGTATATTTAACAGCTTAGATGAAATGTCATTACGAATATAGATACCAACGCCACCACCTTTTCTACTCAAGCCTCTATCACAACAAGTGTTGAAATAGCTACCTTAGCCTTTTATTCAACCCGTGTTATCAATGGTATCACATCATTCGGTAACTGCAGTAATAGGAACATTCACGCCTCTCAGACGTATCCTCTAATTGTTAAACTTATATGTTAAGGATCTGGTCTTACACAGAATAACATTCGGAAGCTCCGCCTGAGCTGATAAATGTTCAGGACGTAATAGAAGGGGAAGTTCATCAGAGGAACACGGTAAGATTGACTGCAGCTGTGATGGAGAAAGAGTGAGAGGAATTTCATACCTTTGTAAACATCTTATTTTCACAAGAGTCCTTGGTTCACATACAGCCGTCCTCCGGTCAGAAACACGTTCCTCAGAAACATGAACGGGTATGGCCGTCTGTCTGTTTCGCCGCCTGCCTCTCTTTCCACACCGTCTACGCTTTTTTTTAAGCACCACAAGCAGGGAGTCCTCTGGTGGCCGTTTGAGTAATCCAAAAAGCCACAGACTGACATATGTAAATGACGTTGTAGTCAGTTGAAATGAATTAAGTCTTCTTAAACATTCTTTTTGATAAGGTAAAAGTCATTATGATTGCACTTAGCAAAGCTAGGGAGGCCAATTATTTGAAAGCATGCATCATCAAAAACAGTTGAGAACTCCACACAAACAAGCTAAACTAGAGTTTAGCAGCACCATCTCTGAATCAAAATTAGATGGCGTTGTAGTCAGTTGAAATGAATTAAGTCTTCTTAAACATTCTTTTTGATAGATAAAAGTCATTAAGATTGCACTTAGCAAAGCTAGGGAGGCCAATTCTTTGAAAGAATGCACCATCAAAAACAGTTGAGAAATAAGTCACCTGTGGTCAAAATACTTAGACTCCTCTTTGATCCCCACCCCGGCTCAAGGCTTCTGCTATGGTCATTTCCATGGAAATCTTCGAAGAGTTTCTTTTTAAAATAGCTTTCAAGCGTAGTTAGGCGTATGTAGCCTTTTTTGTTTTTCTTCAAAGCTTTGAAAAAAGTGTTATAATATTCCAAATGTTACATTTGTGCATATTTTTGGTAAGCATTTGGGGGGTGATCGAATTTTCTAAACCACTGTAGATACGTAAGAACGTTGCAACATCTAGTACCCTGAGGTCATAAGACTGTCAAAGACTCCTCCTTGAACCTCCCAAATTGAAAGCTTTTATTATGACCTGGCCTTTTAATGTAACTTGGGCACTGGATCAAGGGCGCCATTGTTACTCGAGCGCAACGTTAGGTGGGGATGTCGATATCGCTTTCGTCACACCAATTCGTTTCAGTGTGAATCTGCCTGGTACATATGAATGAATGTTTTCAAAGTAAACCCGTTTCATCAATAGGAAAAAAAACCGGTTGGACGCATATGTCCCTTTCCCTTTGGACGATAAAACCATGCAAGTGCTGTATCAAGTATAACTCACGAAAATCTTGTTAATTTTGTCAACTTTTCAACTTTTTGGTATCCTTGTTTTCAATAAAGCATGCTTTCAAAAAAAATTGAGGTATTATCATTTAAATATGATAGCTCAATGCCCCCCTCCCCCCCCCCTTTGGATACCACCTTGATAGGATGCCGTCTCTGCTTTAAATTAAAAAAAAATGAACTTTTTGGGATCCCTGCTTTCAATAAATAAAATTTCGAGCTATTATCATTTAAATATAATACCTCCCTACACACACACCCCCACCCCTCTGGATACCCCCTTGATAGGATAGCGTCTCAGATTTCATTTGAAAAATAATTTAATTAATAATTAAATAGGTCACCATATGGTTCAAACAAACACGAAAAATAATGTTAAAAAGCTTAGTGTTCCTTGAAAAAAAAAAAATTGGGGGTATGAGTAAAGGGGTACAAAGACAAAAATAAAAATTTCTAAATTATTAAGATATAACTCAAATTATTGGAAAAATGAGTGATAGATTCGACATGGCATTCCATAAGATCCAAAGAATATAATTAAAAGGGAGCACATACAACAGCCAAATAAGGCCAGTAGCCTATGAAAAATCGTAAAATACCCAGGACAATGAGCAAGTCCTAATGGGGGGTCCTGGGTTTATCAAAATATTTAAATGTTTTTCCAAGGAATTTGATATCATTTTCTTGTCTCCACTTTAAATGAAAAAAATAATTATCTTTTTGGCCTCTCTGCTTTCAATAAAAAAAAATGAGGTATTATCATTTAAAAATGATAGCCCCCTATCCCCCTCCCCTATAGGCAATAATTTACAATTTATTTATGAATATATTTTTGGGGTAACTTCCGGTTCAATCTTCAATTCCCCAACCTTGTACATAGCTTAGTCCTTAGCTAAATTTTGTCTCAACCGAAGGCTGTTTTTTTTTTGGGGGGGGGGGGTAAAAATGTTCCAGTAATAATTTTTTATTTTATATAAGGTTTTCAATAATTTATTATTAAAAATTCATAAACTAATATCTAAAAACAGCAAAAAAAAAAAAAAAAAATAAGCAAAATTAAAATTCAGCTGTAGAAACAATAAGTCAGCGGTAAATTTAGAAATCCAACAATAGGCTGAAGCTGGGTTGTAGAGAATGCGTTTTTTAATTATATTAAGCATAAAAATAAAATTCTTGACTACGAATGATGTAAGAAATAGCGATTGGGAAACTGCATTTGAAATGATTTAAACTCATTTCATAAAGACGACACTTTTTTTTGTCAACATATGAAGAACTGTGTATATTGCAATGTTTGCAATAGCATATTGCATCTGTCTGGTTTTTATGCAAAGTAACAAAAGAGACGAAAATTAATGAACAAGAGAGCAGTGAAGAATTATGGTATACAAAGCAATATTTGGCAGGGAAAGTCACTGGTGATAAATCACTAGGGGTGGCACCGTGATTGCGTGATTTTCGGGGAATCGGGGAACCAAATTTTTTTTCGGGGTGACGCATAGATTTTCAGGGAAATACTCGAAAATTCTGGGATAGTGCCCTTCTTGATTTCTAATCAGGAAAATAGAGATACTAAACCACACGAGAAGGAAAAGCTCTGACTTTGCGGTTGACGCAATAAAGAATTGCCGCAAAAATAATTTAAAGTCGACCGAACGCCGCTGCCTCTGCTGGCGGCGGCGCGCCTGCGGCGTTGCGACACCGGCGGCGTTCGACCGGGCCTCTCGTCGGGGGCTTTCGGTCGATCCGCCGGCGCGGCGCCGGGGTCTAATACAAATAGTGCGTTTTGGATTAATCTTAAAGCAACATTTGACTTTTAAGCACAATCAGGAAATTGCATAACTTTGGGGGGTTGACCTATACAAAAGCCCTAGAGATATAGTTACAAGAACGTTCAGCTATGCTTAACAAAATGGCCGTCTTAAAATTTTGTTTGAAAGTGTTTGGAAAATTATGAGCTAGAGAGGAGGGCTGATTGCACTCCAAACACTATTGACTCTTAAAAAGTGTACTAGAACTTCGAATTTCAATCAAATTAGGTCGTATAAAATATAAATGATATTACTAGCTATGATACAGCAGAGCCGCCTATGATATTGCTTATATGACCTTTTAATAATTAGTTGCCTATAGTTTTTTTCGTTCAATTGTAATTCCCCCTAAACGTTTCAACTTAATGCTCTAATTGTCGTTAGTTACAGTAACTGTAGAAGTAGTACTAAAAGTATACACATAGTGTCTTCGGGCAAGGTCATGATCTGCCACAACTTACCCTGAAAGGTCTAACTTAGTAATGTAAGCTGCTATAGCGATATTTGCGTTTCATGAAAAGAGGGATAGTCGGGGCGGGGGGGGGGGGCTAGCTGCCCTCCATCACTTTTGACTATTAAAAGGGAACTAGAACTTCTAGTTTTCAACCAAATGAGCCTCCTCTAAAGTTAAACAACCATTCTTCCATAAGAAATTAAATGCCTCTGGGACATAACTTAAAACCCTTGCCCCCAGGCTCTGTTTTTTTTCAACTCCAAAAGCCTTGATATATGATATTTGGACCATATTGAATAAAATGGCTATCCAAAATGTCTACTAGATACATTTTGGGACAATACGATGTGTGTGTGTGTGGAGGGGGGGGGTCCAGCTGCCCTATGATCACTTTCACTCTTACAAGGGCACTAGAAATTCTGATTACCAATCCAATTTGCCCCCTTTAAAGTTTATACGACCACGCTTTCTATAAAAGTCTTATATGCCCCCAGGGCATATCTAAAGAACAAAATAGGTATCTCAAAATTTTGTTCGGAGGTGCTTGGGGAAGTGATTGGTGTGGGGGGGGGGCTATTTGCACTCCAATCACTCTTGACTATTAAAAGGGTACTAGCCCTCTCAATTTACAATCGAATGACCCCTTTTTGAAATTTTTATGAGAACTTCTATACAAAGTGTCATGGTCTAAAACAAAAATAATAATAAAATCAAATATATTGTATATTGTGCCAACATTGCTCTTTACCTAGGCAGCGCTAGTGCGCTTGCCTATGATAGCCTGTTTCATGGATTTTTTTTCTATCCTTTTGTTTTTTTTTCTATTATACCCTCATTTTCTATTTTTGTATATGCTGCGCGGGAGGGGGGTAGTTTCCGTGGGGGGGTATTTTTTACGTTTTCCCCCGTGGAGGGATATTTTCCGGGTGGAGGGGTAAACACTGGCTAGCGGGGAAACACACCCTAAAATTAAAGGAATCTTAATGATAAAGCACACTATCAGATTCAGCATACCAGAGAACCCTACCGTAGAAGTTTCAGAAGACAGATCACAGATTCGTTTTTTTTTTTTTTTTTTTTTTTTTTTTTTTTTTTTTTTTTTTTTTAGGGCAGATTGGATCGAATTGATGGTCCTAGAAAATCAGATGGTCCGATTCGAAAATGATGGTCCGTTCGAAAGTGCTTTCGAATGGAAATTTAAGGCTCTAATGCCCTTTTTAAGTGACCGAAAAGATTGGAGGGCAACTGAGCCCCCTCCCACGCCTGTTTTTCACCAAAAATATCTAATCAAAATTTTTAGATAGCCATTTTGTTCAATAGAGTTGAAATATCAAATAAAATTATATCTTTAGGTGTAAAATGACCCCCGAAGGCCGTGGGGAGAGGCCTGTAAGTTATGAAATTTGCCCATTGTTTACATATGATATTTGCTATTGGGAAGTTCAAGTTCCATTTATTTCCATAAATAAACAATAATAAAAACAACATCCTAATGGGCTCAATGGCCCGTTATTGGGGAAACGACATAGAATAAATTACTCATATTAAAACTTGGCATAAACAGTACTAAAAAAAGTGTAATTTGTAAATCTATCATAGGCAGCGCGATAGCGCTGCCTAAGTAAAGAACGATGTGGGCACAATGTATTATTTATTTTTTATTTTTTCTTCTTCTCCATACCCGGCCACCTCGTATCGAAGGAGTTGTCGTAGAAACTTCGAAAAGGGCTCATTCGATCGGAAATTGGAGGGCTACTAGCCCCCCCCTCCACGCCCGTCATTCCCCCAAACACATCCAATCAAAATTTTGAGATAGCCATTTTGTTCAGCGTAGTTGATTTCCTAGTAGAAAATATCTTTTTGAGGAAGACACCCCCACAACCCTCGGGGTAAGGGTTGTAAGTTATGCCCTGGGGGCATATAAGGTTTTTATAGAAGGTGTTGTCGTAGAAACTTCAAAAAAGGCTCATTCGATTGGAAATTCAAAGGGCTAGTACCCTTTTTAATAGTCGAAAGTGATTGGAGGGCAACTAGCCCCCCCCCCCCCCACGCCCACCTTTTCCCCAAACACACCCAATCAAAATTTTGAGAGCCATTTTGTTCAGCGTAGTTGATTTCCAGATAGAAAATATGTTTTTGAGGAGGACACTCCCCTACAATCCTCAGGGCAAGGGTTTTAAGTTCTGCCCTGGGGGCATATAAGGTTTTTATAGAAGGTGTTGTCGTAGAATCTTCGAAAAGGGCTCATTCGATTGGAAATAGGAGTAGCTAGAGCCCTTTTTAATTGTCGAAAGTGATTGGAGGGCACCGAGCCCTCCCCCCCCCACGCCCATCATTCCCCCTAACACATCCAATCAAAATTTTGAGATAGCCATTTTGTTCAGCGTAGTTTATTTCCTCATTGAAAATATCTTTTTGAGGAGGAGACTCCCCCACAAGCCTCGGGACAAGGGTTTTAAGTTTTGCCCTGGGGGCATATAGGGTTTTTATAGAAGGCGTTATCGTAGAAACTTCAAAAAAGGCTGATTCGATTGGAAATTCGAAGGGCTAGTGCCCTTTTTAATAGTTGAAAGGGATTGGAGGGCAACTAGCCCCCTCCCCACGTCTATCATTCCCCCAAACACATCCAATCAAAATTTTGAGATAGCCATTTTGTTCAGCGTAGTCAATTTCCAGACGGAAAATATCTTTTTGAGGAGGACACTTCCCCACAACCCTCGGGGAAAGGGTTTTAAGTTTTGCCCTAGGGGCATATAAGGTTTTTTTTTAGAAGGCGCTGTCATAGAAACTTCAAAAAAGGCTCATTGGATTGGAAATTCAAAAAGCTATTGCCCTTTTTAATAGTCAAAAGTTATTGGAGGGCAACTAGCCCCCCACGCCCATCTTTCCCCCAAACACATCCAATCAAAATTTTGGGATACCTATTTTGTTCAGCGTAGTTGATTTTCATATAGAAAATATGTTTTTGAAGAGGACAATCCCCTACATCCCTCGGGGCAAGGGTTGTAAGTTTACCTTGGGAGCATATAAGGTTTTTATAGAATGCGTTTTCGTAGAAACTTCAAAAAAGGCTCACTCGATTGGAAATTCAAAGGCCTAGTGCCCTTTTTAATAGTCGAAAGTGATTGGAGGGCAACTAGCCCCCCCCCCCGCACGCCCATCATTCCCCCAAACACATCCAATCAAAATTTTGAGATAGCCATTTTGTTCAGCGTAGTTGATTTCCAGAGAGTACACTCCCCAGGTAGAACACTCCCCCACAACCCTCGGGGCAAGGGTTTTAAGCTATGCCCTGGGGTCATATAAGGTTCTTATAGAAGGTTTTGTCGTAGAAACTTCAAAAATGGCTCATTCGATTGGAAATTCAAAGGGCTAGTGCCTTTTGTAATAGTCGAAAGTGGTTGGAGGGCAACTAACCCCCCTCTCACGCCCACCTTTTCCCCAAACGCGTCTAATCAAAACTTTGAGATAGCCACATTATTCAACGTAGTTTAAAGTTCTGTAAATTAGGTCCTTGAGGATGACAACCCCCTCACAGCCCTCAGGACAAGGGTCGTAAGTTATGTCCTGGGGGCTTATAAAGTTTTTACAGAACGCGTTGTCGTAGAAACTTCTAAAAGGGCTCATTCGATTAGAAATTGGAACGGCTATTGTCCTTTTTGATAGTCGAAAGTAATTGGAAGGTAACTAACACCCCTTTCACGCCCATCATTTCCCCAAACACATCCAATCAAAATTTGAGATAGCCATTTTGTTCCACATAGTTTAAAGTTCATGAATTTATACTTTTGAGCAGGAAACTCCCCCATAGTGTTCAGGGAAAGGGTTATAAGTTATGCCCTGGGTGCACATAAGGTTTTTATTGAAATCTTTGTCGTAGACACTTGAAAAGGGCTCATTCGATTAGAAATTCAAAGGGATAGTCCCCTTTTTAATAGTCGAAAGTGGTTTAAGGGCAACTAACACCCCTTTCACACTCACCTTTTCCCTAAACACATCCAATTAAAATTTTTAGATAGCCATTTTATTCAACGCAGTTGAAAGTTTTGGAAATCAGTTCTTTAAGGATGACAACCCACCCACCCCCCCCCCCCACAACCCTCAGGGCAAGGGTTGTAAGTTATTTCCTGGGAGCATGTAAGGTTTTACAGAAAGCGATGTTGTAAAAACATCAAAAAGGGCTCATTCAATTGAAAATTAAAAGGGCTAGTGACCTTTTAATAGTTGAAAGACATTGAAGGGCAACTAACCCCCCTCTCACGCCCACCCCCAAACAAATCCAATCTAAATTTTGAGATATCCCGTTTGGTCAACGTAGTCTAAAGTTCTGGAAATTAGGTCTTTTAGGATGATAAATACATCAGAGCCCTCAGTGCAAGGGTTGTAAGTTATGCCCTGGGGGCATATAAGGCTTATATAGAAAGTTGTTGTAGAAATTTCAAAAGGGGCTCATTTGATTGGAAATTGAAATTGTCCATTTTAATAGTTGAAAGTGAGTGGGGAGTTATTAACCGCCCATCTCACGCCCATCATTTTCCCAAACATTTTCAATCAAAGTTTAGAGATAGCCATTTTGTTCAATGTAGTTGAAAGTTCTGGAAATTATATATTTAAGGATGACAAACTCCCCAGAGTCCCCAGGGCAAAGGTTGTAAGTTATGCCCTGGGGGCATATAAGGTTTTCAATGATAGACTTGTCTTTCGCAGTCAAAAGAACTATCAGGAAGTAAAAGAGATGTCTTGCCTTGACAACCGCTATACAGACATATTTTTGGGTGGAGGGGGTTGGGCTTGGGGTGGATTTCTATAGAGAGAGTCTTCCTCGGGGAAGGAAATTTCTGGGGGGTGAATATTCCAGGGGAATTGCTATACTGTGGAGATGTTGCGGTGGAATTATCCAGGGGCTTTTCCCACGTGTTTTGATTTCCAGGAAATCATTTCCATGGAAATATTTTGATAATATCCATGAGAAATAAGCCTGTTTGATTTCTGTTCTATCTGGGTTTGACTTTTTTTAAAATAATGATATCTGGTTGTTATATAGGTTTTAATATCTGCCGATCTAAGTTTAACATTGCCTTTGCCATTACTTTTGTTTGAAAAACTTCTTTTTTGGGATAGTTGTTTTTAACTCTTTTCTGGAAAGGAAGCAGGTAAAGTGGAAACACTAGCAAATAATGGGACTGTCCTAACGTTATAACCAACTATAGTCGTTTACAAATATCAGCAAGCAAATTTTGCAAGATAAACACATGTTTAATGTTAGTGTTGCCAGGGACCACCCTCTTAACTTCTTTTATCTAATAACTTTGTTTCTCTTTTTTCAGGTGCCACAGCTAGACAAGAAATTTACGATGCATTTGAATATATATATCCCATTTTAAGAAACTTCAAGGCATAGTTTTATTCACTAATTTTTTTATGTATTTATCGACCCAGCGAAGTGGATTTTGAAGTAAAATTTATTTTTCATTATCGGCTTGTTTAAAATCGTTTCCTTTATTTTTACTTGCCGCTGCTGCTAGGGACATACAAGTGAACAGTGTGGTTTTGCCCATTGTCTAACACCTTTTGGCAGTTGAACTTTGCCTTCAGTTAAATTTACATATGTATATACGTATAGGTATATATATATATATATATATATATATATATATATATATATATATATATATATATATATATATATATATATATATATATATATAGGCTTCTTACGCACATCTTAGTAAACAAGTGAATATGTTTCACCTTGTTGAAAACCAAGGTTATACAAGGATCTGTACTGTGTGGTATTAGAACTCCCTTGGGCCCGATTTTCCTTCACCCTCCATTCTCTTATATCTTTTACATTCATGACCGTTTGGGCTCATTTTTGAAATGTTTGAATTTTGAGGTAGGTACTTCAAAATACCTTCCTTTGATATACTTTAGCCTGTAGACCCATCCCTGAAAGTTTCATTTTCCTAATCTAACCCCTTTCCAAGATAGTCAAAAGTAGCTAAAGTATAATTTTACCTTCATTTCTGACAAAAATTATTATTATATTTGTAAAGAGCATAAAAAAAGGCATCAAGTGGTATATTCACTTTTTTTGTAACTCAATAATATGATTTGGTAAAAATACCATTTCATTTTGTAACCACACAAAGAAGTTATCAACACTAGTTAAGTTATTAAAAAGTGGTTAAAAACTTCTCACCTGTTTATAAGTGGGTTGTTCAGAGTAACATATTCCAAAAATACTTATTTATAGTTATGCAAACCTTATATATTAGGCACCTCAAATATCAACTACTTTCCTACTGTTTTAATGTTTTCAAATCCTGTTTACAAAAATAGTGCTGAATTTTGCAATTCGAAACTTTGCTGTTGAGAATCCAGGGTGCATTCCAATTCAGGGTATATATTTACACATTATGGGGGTGGGGTGGGAAAATTTCATGGTAAATTTGCAGCAGGACCATATAATTTAGCTAAGATGAAAGTGAAAACATCATTTGATGTTTTTCTATGCTCTTTCATTATTCATATAAAATACCTTTGGGGCACCTTTAAGGGGGTCCAAAGGTAACATTTTCACTTTCATCTTAGCTAAATTACAAGGCCTGCTAGCAATTTACCTGTAATGGTTAGTTGACTCACAGTTGTCTTGCTTAATCTGTTTCAGAGGCTTATGATGTTGTTGAAGAAGGTATAGTTTCTTTTCCTTGTGTTTACATGATTACAGAACAACTTTGTTGACTGACCTCTGGTTTTTGATTGTTGGATAAGCTGAAACAAGTATTTGTCATCGTAATTGACCAAGTTTTAGGGCATTATCATGCCACCTCTTCATCAATGCCATTACTATGTCAGTGCTGGTAGCT
Organism: Artemia sp. Qi Xiang Cuo; assembly: GCF_049724085.1. NCBI lineage: Eukaryota > Metazoa > Arthropoda > Branchiopoda > Anostraca > Artemiidae > Artemia > Artemia sp. Qi Xiang Cuo. Next base: position 22,211,553 of record NC_142806.1, read on the forward strand.
TGTGGCTCTGTTTGAGAAGTGTAGCCTAGGGTAGAAGACCTCTTTTTGGGAATGACCATTTTTCTTTGACATTCCAGAAAAATAGAGACAGGTTTTGAGACTCCCTATTTTACTACAGCATGACACAATATGAGTGTAGACCCAGTCACCTTCCAGTTCTTCCTTGTGTAGACCCTTTGAGCTGTCCCTACAAAAGAGAGAACTACTGTCAGATTGGAAAATATCCTATATCACACCAATCCACAAAAAAAGGCCCCAAAGATTATGCAGAAAATTACCATCCCATCAGCATCACTTCTGCAGTTGTAAAGGTTCTTGAGAGATTCGCCAACAGAGCTCTAATCCAGCACTTGGAAGTTAACAACATCCTCACTTCCACTCAACATGACTTCAGATTTTGAGATCTGTTGATACTAATCTAATGCACACATACAAGTATGTTACATCATTGTTAGATAATTATTTACCTGCCAACATGGCGCTCCTCGACCTCTCAAAAGCATTTGACAGGGTTTGCCATGAATTCCTCATCAACAGACTAAAAGCAGCAGCTCTTATTGATGTTATTGTCCAGTGGATACTGAGTTTCCTTTCAGAAAGAACAAAAGTTGTAAGAGTTCATGACTCTAAAGGTATCCTTCATTTTTCCTTGTCCAACTGTTTTAAGCAGCATTCCCTAAGGGACCATTTTTGGGCCAACTCTCTTCAACTTACATATAAATTATGCACCCAATCTTCTCTCAAACCATCTCCTCCATCTTTATGCTGACGATTCAAAACTTGTTGGTAAAGCAGCCACAACCTCTGCCCTGCAATCTATCCAAAAGGACCTTGATATTCTTGGGACTTGGGCTAATACATGGCTCCTCTCTTTCAATGCTGACAAATGCCATGTAATCCACTTTGGTAATCAAAATACACATCAGCAGTACCTTCTCTAAGTTAACCCCCTTTTTGCAGTCTCTGAAGAAAGAGACCTTGGAGTCATTGTTGATCATCAACTTAAGTTTAGCAACCATGCAAAATCTGTATCGTTGTCTGCCCTCCAGTCTCTCGGATTGATCAAAAGAACCATCTCTAGCAGACGCCCAAGTGTGTTAATGAAGCTGTAAAAGGCACTAGTTTGCCTGTACCTATTGGTTGGAATGTCCCCGGCAACACACTATATCATGGACAAAGAAATACTAGATATGAAGGACAAAGAAATACTACAAAGAGTTCAATGAAGAGCAAACAAAATGGTAGAAGGCCTCAAACAAATGCCATATAAAGAGCATTTACATCACTTGAAGCTTCCTACTCTTGCATACCTGAGGAAACATGGTAACATGATAATGACCCATAAAACTATTTCTAAAAATGTTCTCCCTAATTTCCTTACCCCTCCCCCCCTAGAAAATTATGGGACTAAAGGGTATTCCAAGAAAATCTTCAAGAAATGCTCCATAATCCGAGAAAGAAGCCATTTTTTCAGCCAACAAGTAACGAACTTGTGGAATCAACTGTCTGAAGATACAGTAGCTGCTGATTCAACAGGTGCATTCAAGCAAAATCTTGACAAAGAATGGCTACAGCAAGAGTTTCTGTACAACTGTGAAGATTCTGAGTCATCAATCCAAATTTAGCAAACCTTTTGACACTTAAAAAGGAGCTAGAAGTTCCAATTTTCAACCAAATGAGCCTCTTCTAAAGTTAAAGAGCCATCCCTTCCATAAAAGCCTTAAATGCCCCACACCATAACTTATAACTCTTGCCCCCAGGCTCTGGTGGTTTGTACCAACACCAAAACCCTTGCTGTATGATCTTTAGCCTATTTTGAATAAAATGACTATCTCAACTTTTTTTTTATGTATTTCGGAAAACATGACATGTTGAGGGGGGATAGCTACCCTCAGACCTCTTTGACTCTTAGAAAGGGGTACTAGAAATTCATATTTCCTATCCAATTTACTTTCAGTTACAGGAGCAAATAGACAGGGTCTCTGGTAGAAACATGATGTTTTTACTGGGAGATTTAAACGCCCAGGTTGGTAGAAATAGGGATAGATGCTATCCTAGCCTAGGTAAATTTGGTGTAGGAAAAGAAAACAGTAATGGATGCAGACTTTTGCAATTTTGTAGGTATAACAATCTAGTTATAACCAATACAGTGTTTGGTCATAAAAGGGCTCATAAGATAATATGGTATTCACGTGATGGCAAGACAGCAAACCTTATTGATTATGTTATTGTAAATAAAAGAATGGCCGGATCAATACAAGATTCTAGGGTATATAGGAGTGCTGTTATTGATGTTAAAAGTAAAGATCACCATCTAGTAGTGTCTAGGGTTAATTTAAAGCTGAAATTTTGGAAGCATAACTACCTCCCGGGAAGTTATGATGTTGGTAGACTCCAGGATAAGAATTTGAGAGAAACTTTCCAGGAACAGTTGAATACTAAACTTCAGAGTTTAAAATTTGATAATGCGGAAGATGGTTGGAATAATTTTAGAAAAATAATTTATGAAGTTGCTGAAGGTGTCTTAGGGAAAAAAGCTAGAACTGCAGCTAAGAATATTAGTGAAAAAGCTTTATGATTGATAGAAAGGAGAAAGGACTTGTACAAGAATTACCTTAGTGATAGATCGTATGAAAACAAAAGGAATGTAAAGAAAGTGGAGAAAGCATTAAAATATGAAGTAAGGTGTGAAGTGGAGGCCATGGATAAAATTGCCAAGAATCTGGAACATGCAGCTAGACGGCATAATAGAAAAATATTTTACTGGTATGTTAACAAATTGAGAGGGAGTAGTCAATGTAGACTTGGCCCAGTTAAAGATAGAAATGGGGCCTAGATGAAAGTGTGAGCAAAATGAATGAAGTTTTAGAGGTTTTGTAAGTTGAGGGGGCTAGAATAGGTTCGAAAATTAATGTTAATAAGACTACGCCACTAAGGCTAGGAATAAGTGAAGATGAAAAGATGAAGTTAGGTAATAAAAAAATTGATCAGGTGGACAGCTTCACTTATCTTGGTAGTAGGCTATTATTAGTAAAGGTGGTGGGAGCAGTGAAGATGTCAAAAGTAGAATAGCCAAGGCTCAGGGTGTTTTTTCACAGTTAAAAAAAGTTTGGAAGAATAGGAAGATAAGTCTGCAAACCAAGAAAAGAACCTTAATTTTGGAATTTCTTAAAAGCAGCAACATTTTAAGAAATTTAAAATAAATTTCTTGTGAATTATTATCTCAATTAATCAGTAGTTGTACCGAACCAATCGTGTTCAAATCCTCCTCAGGGCCATACTGTGGTGTTTCTTTTGATCCTGAAACTTTCCCCATAGTAGAGTGCAGACGGTTTGTTATCATTGTAATATCCTTTAAAGTAAAGGGCTCTCAGATAGGGCTGGCAACACAATCCCAGTTGAAGATGTTCCCCAACTTGGTAAACCTAACTCTAATAGCCTAAAAACAAGTAGATCCTTCGTATTTACACTGAAGGAAAAAATTAATATCTCAGAAAAGTTATCACTATTTTGGGCAATGAAACTACACAAGGAATACAAACCAAACCCTATCCAGTGCCAGAAGTGTCTCAAACTGGGACAAACAATGAACAAATGCAATGAAATTGTTCTAGAGTGTAGTAATTGTAAAGTATTCAATCCTAAAGAGTTGACAACTTGCAACAACACTCAGCCTATATGTATTAATTGCAAAGGCCCACATGAATCTACCAATAAATCACTATGCCCTGCATATAAGAAAAGAGCACTAACACTCCAAATAGCAACAGAGAACGCCATTCCATGCCCCTTTGCAGCAATGGAAGCAAATGCTGCCCAACAATACCAAATAAAGCCTGTAATGAAACCAACCAAAACCCCGAAGTCAAACGCCCCCCAGGCATCAAGTACCCCGTCTAAAACACCATCCTCTAAGCCCCCTAGCTCACATCCCTATCAGAAGGAATCACCAAGTCAACAAGCCTCCTTGTCCGGTGAGATGAGGTCAGCCTGGCCCCCCCTCCCAAGAAGAAACAAACCAGAATCACTACCAGGAATTAATCCCTTAACTGACAAACAGGATGCACAACCAAACATGCAATCCCCAAATATATACTTATTCATTCTAAACTATATTGCAGTTCAGGCCATGAGCATACATCAACTACAGAAAACAAAAAATCATTGCAGAATTTGCAAAAATATACACCCCTAAAGATATGCTCATTCAAGCAAAAAACGATATTGCTTTAATATTAACAAAGCTGAACATTGATACACAGTCATATGAAAAATAAATCAACAACACAAAACATATCAATACTCCAGTGGAACGTAAGATCACTAATAAGCTAAATGACCTAATATCTTTTATGAATAATAATTTCATAAATATTGCTTGCATCCTGGAAACTCATTTAACCCAAAATCAACAAATTAAGTCTCTGGGATATACTATCCTGAGAAAGGATAGATCATCAGAGAGAAAAGGAGGTGGAGTAGCTTTAATAGTTAATATTAATATAAAATTCTGTGGCATCAACTTTCCAGATTTTGCAAATGATGTTGATGCAATTTGTATGAGTGTTTGGCTGAATAATACAAAAACCTACATAATAAGCTTTTATAACCCTAATGGCCAAACTACAGACGCCATGGATTTCTTTAAATATATAAATAATTCTAATATGTTAAAAAATATCATTATTTGCGGAGACTTCAATGCCCACAGCCTTTTGTGGGGGAACAAACCAGCAAATAAAGCTGGTATATTGATTGACCATATGAGTTCAAATAATATTGAATTAGCTGTTGCTACCCGTCCAAACCTGAATACATATTTCAACCCCAAAAGTGGCAGATTCTCTACAATTGACATACAAATTGTGTCATTAAACATTTTGAATAAAACTTGTATAAATAAAATTGATAGTCTATGTACTGACCACTTAGCTATAGTTTGCTCCCTAAATGAACCTGCTGAAACCCGATGACACACCTCAAAATATATCAACACTAAAGCAAATTGGTCTATGTTCCAAAATAAGCTAAATGATGAAATTACAAGTTTCACCCAAAATTCATGAATTTCAAACACAACAGTTGACACACATGCTAAAGTCTTGGCATCTTTACTAGTAAATACAGCTAATCATGCTATCCCCAGGACAACACCCTAAAAAACCTTCCCTAAACACATTCCCAAAGCATGGTGGACAAATGAGTGCCAAAATAAATGGAGAAAAAAAGGCAGCTAGGAGAGCATTCATAAAAAAAATCATCACCTACTACATATTTAAAAAATTACAAGCAGAATCTAATCTAAAAAGGACCAAAAACTTAATTTCCACCTCCACATTTCAAACACAATAAAAAAATGCTATAGAATAACAAATATACTAAAAAGACTTCTTTCCACACCCTGGGGCTGTAAGGAGAAAACCTTACTCCAGTTTTACAAATCACATATAAGACCCAATATTGACTATGGGCTCATCGTCTATGGTGCATGTGCAAAGACCCAGATGCAAAAATTGAAACAACACAAAATGATATAATACGTCTCATATTTGGTCTTAGGAAACCCACAAGCACTAAATTTCTGCTTATGGAGTGTGGAATAACAACAATAAGGGAGAGATGTAGCTTTCTCTTGACAAGACATCTTACAAAAATTGAATCAAATAGCTCACACACCCTACATAATTGGTTAAGAAATCCAGCCATGTATAGAGGCATTGCAGATGAGTATGCCAATATTCAGAAGAAGTTCCCTGTACCAGCAAAGTCTATTGCACCTACTTTCCCCCAATCCCCTCCATGGAATTGGTCAATTCCCATAATAAATACTGATTTCTCAAAGTGGAATAAAGATCTAACCCCCATTGCTTTTTTCTAAAATTTATCATAGAATTTGTTCTGGAACGAATGGACTAAATTTTCTTGCATTCTCGTATAAGTTTTCTAATTCAAGTGGTTCAATTCCCCTGTCCCCTCTTTGCAGGCATTGTAATATGAATAATGAAACAATTGACCATTGCCTATTTGAATGTAATATGCTGACTTCTGCACAACAGACCTTGCATTTTAAATTATAAAATTACCTCAAACATCGCTACATAGCTCTACTAGTAAATAGATTCGCCAATCAGGCCGTCAACAGCAGCATTTAGATTGACGAATACCAACTCGCAATTAAACCCTAAGATCTGACCAGTCCATTGTGTGACTTATGAAATTAACTAATGATTAATAGGCAATCAAGCCAATAGCTCTGTAGCCCACAGAGTGAAGCAAAAGGAAAAGGGCTAAATAGTATTAATGAAAAGCCCGCCTGCTGTTAAATAGAAGAAGAAGAAGAAGAATATTAGAAACTACAGTGATGACTATATTTATAGCATAAATCAGGGGAGGAAAATAATTCAACATGTCATAAG
>NC_142806.1:22554713-22619713 GCF_049724085.1 Artemia sp. Qi Xiang Cuo
GATTCCAGTTGGTGAAATCCATCCGCGAGCTGATGTGTTCCCCCTTTTCTAAATCACCCAATAAATCCAATTCAGTCCCATTTACCTTTAACAGCAGAGAATCTGTATCACCATAGTAAACTTGAACCTCCCCCTCCCGTGGCCATTGCACCTTGCACACATTGTAAAAAAACGACAACATGAGCTTTTTTGAAATTTCCAGTACTGAACTACCGCCTGCAATATTCTTGTTCAGTACTACATTTCACTTTCGCCTGTGTAGAAGAACCAGGCCAGTCTCTATGCTCGTGAACGATGTAAAATCAGTGTCGGCAATACGTAGTTCACACTCTAGAGTGTCAGTCACGTAGTCAAAGCGATATCTGTTACGAACTATCTCACAACGTGTTCCAAATTCGGACTGTAGAAATATCTTGTTCATTAAATTCACCAACTAGAACTGTTACATAGATCGATTATAGGCAATGGTGTCGATAATCAATTTCAAGTAGGGTCGCTGATTGAACTGCAGGACCCTATGTATTTTAGTGATTTTGAAGCCGATGTTCACCATCCAATGCAAAAGCACATGGTGAACAACGATAGTCTCCTTAGGGTCCAAATCAGCAATCAATTTCTCTTTAGATGGGGTCAAATGCATCCCCATATCCTCAACCATTGATCGATTGTAGGGGCTCAGAGAGTCCCTGCTCACTGGCCGACTGATACAGAGAAAGACAAAATCTTTGACTGAGTCGTGAAGGGCCAGCGGAATGTGACCGTCAACATCAAAGAACCATCCTTGTGGCCCATTGTCCTTAACTGTGTTAATGTCGGGGAACTCACAAAGATTTTCAAGCCATTGATAGTTCCCACACGGCAAAGAGTAGTGGGACATTGCCGAGGGGTACAACGAGTTCATGTGCGAGAACACTGCATTTGACTTTGCACCGATGCTTTGTCCGCTCATATCGGTTGATTAGACACAATCCACATGAAAAACATACCCACCCCTCATTTAAACCTCAAACAAAATGTTCATATAAACAAAAGGGATAATGCCTAATTAATAACTGATAATTTTTAAATTAAATCAAACAATTAATGGTGGTTGGTATAATAGGAACAAAGATCTAACTCGGATTCCAATTCGATTTTTTCCGCATTCTCGCATACTATGCATAGTAAAGATAAATCGTCACCGGTCAAGCAGAAACTTAAATCATCACAACCAAATTTGCATTTATCCATGGACCACACCTTCTTGGCAAACTCATACTCTTCGGCTGTGCATTCACTGTTGGTCAGTGAATTGTAAAAAGCTTCAATTGGAGGTACTTTCACCTCACTTAAGCGTGTGACAGAACAGTACTAGTCGTATGCGTATACTTCTTTGCAGGTCAACAGGTCATAGATTTCACTGTCTGGAAAGTGCTGTTTAAGCAAGGGAAAGCTATCAAAATTGTCGTTTTTTGCACTTGAATCAATTGACTCAATGCCTTGGGAAAAAAAACTAAAGGAATCTAAGAACCTGATTTTATTCCAACACGTATGCCCATTATCCATTGCCTGCCATTTCAGCTCGTGAAGCAATAATTTCTCAGCCGATTTGGGACTAATGTTGTAGGTAAATGAATTATTTACCCGTGGACAATCTACTCCCCCTCCCTCCCTGTGCATACGTACCCGTGTCAGTAAAGTAAATTTTAAATCATAATTGGAATTATGAATAAAAACAGGGATAAAAAACTGCTGGCTAACATTTAAATTACACGATTGATGCGCAACCCCCCGCAAATTCCTTCCTCCCGAGGCTCTTTCCTGCCCCCAGTGGTCATGATCTCTGACTTTCCCCCTCCCCCCACGTTTCCCTTTAGTCCCATTATCCCCCTCTACAAACTCCCCCTTACATACCCAGCATATTTTTTGATTTTTAATCGCGAGACGATCCTCTGCGGACAACACTATTTGATAATACGTATTTCTCAAACGGGAAATATCGCCATGAGCCGTGCCAGTCAGTTGAGTCAAGGCCTTATTCATGCATTAATCCTCATAATCTGTCTCTACTATTTCTAACAACTGCCGTGGGGTATAATTATTTCTTTGCGCGTGTGCGTAGGACACTGCAATGGCATGGTGTTCTTTGATACGGTTTGGATATTGGGGGTCATTCATCTCCACTACCTTAGCCTCACAGTCTAAAGATATTTTGTTGTACTGGAGAAGAGTATTTTGGAAATTTTTGAATCTAAGAATGGCCCTATCCCCTGAAACCGTTTCCACTGTCTGATATCCATGCCTTCTAAAATGCTTCATGTGACCCCGTAGTTTTATATCACTACGGAATTGTGACAAGCATGTTGGACAGTAGAAACGTTCCCCCCCTATGCTTACCACCCCCCAGAACTCTACTAATGTCAGTAATAGGGTTAAAATGACCGATTGTGTTCGGTTGACTAGGTGGCGTGTAAAGCAACCAAACCCAGTGTTTAACCAAATCAACTGAGGGACCCCTTACAGGGAAAACCACCCCCTTCTTTTTAGAGCGAGCTCCATCTTCAAATTCAGTTTCATATTGTACCACAGTAATGCCAATATTTAAGTGGGCATTAGCCCTTTCAAACATGTCAATGGATTTTAGCGTCACTGGGTATTTTCCTTCTAGGCAAGAAAAATCTACAATGGGGAAATGGGATCCCTCCTTCCCATGTACAGCCCAATTGTCTAAATTCGTCTTGGTAGCGTCCCGAGTTAGAGGCTCGAATGCTGGGATGAGTAAAGCATATCTGAAACACTTTTGACCTGTTTTAAAACAAATCCGCTGGACACCTTTACAACTCACTAGATCTGGATTATATTTTAAAACTGTATCCCTTTCATACCCACCTGTCCCCCCTCTTAAAATAAAATCTTTCTTAAATTTACATATATTTATATTTAAATTTTCAATAAATAAAACTACAGAGCCACTCCCATTTTCGTTATAGTTCTCAAGATGCGTTATAATTTGACCGACCCACTCACTAAAAACTCCCTCAAAATTTTCTAAATTTGAATAAACCAAACGCATCTCGGAATGTATAAAATGATAGTAAACTTCACTTTTCCCCTCATTCAAATAAAAAACTTTTAAAACAATAGACACCTTAATTGAATCCCTACCCCCCCACAATTGAATTTGTTTCTCAAGTGGTGCAAGAATTTTGTGTACCTAGGCATGCACTCTTTCTCCAGTAGCCAAAACACAATTTCTCCCCTGTCGTGTATTAAAGGGATACCCAAACGTTGCAGTGAAAACAACTATATTATTTAATATTATATTTGACAATTGAAAATCAGGGAAAGATGTACCCCCTCCCCCAAGTTGGTCAACAATATTCGGGCCATGTTGCACTTCAGTTGTTTGAAGTGGATAATCAGTGGAAGGAGGGTTCCCTGTGAAATCCTCTAAAATTTGCAAAGTGTTTGGGCTCAATTCTACCAGCTCAACTGCGCTATTATCTACTTAGAAAAATCAGCTAAAAAGTCATCAATATCGAAAGGTACTTCAATAGAGTTAATGATTTCGTTGTCCTGAATCTCCACTGGCGGTGTTAGAATTGGTTCTTCCTCTTCTTCACTGGACGGAGAGTAGGGGACCAATGCTCGTCCGATCTATAAATGAAAAAATAGCTTATTTTCAAAGTGTTCAAATCATCCCTACTGCTTTTAAAATTTGAATTATTATTTAAAGTCAGTGCTTAGTAGTAGTAGTAGTAGTAGCAGTATGAGCATAGTAGCATTTGGTTAATTTAACTGAAAGAAAATCAAACTTAATATAAGATAAATACAAACTAACACGTCGCTTTACATGGAAGGCTGCAATTTGATTTTGTTCAAAAAAAATAGCTTATTTTCAAAGTGTTCAAATCATCCCTACTGTTTTTTTTTTCCGCGGCGCTGTCCCACAACGCATCCTGTGGTGCTTCCCTGACCCGTGGCGCATCCCCTGCGGCGCTTTCCTACGGCGCATCCCTGCGGCACATCCTGCGGCGCTTCCCTAACCTTGCCCCACAGCGCTTCCCGGACCCATCGGCGCATTCCGGGCTCCGCGATTCCCGGCCATTTACATAATGCCCCAAAAAACCATATTGTTAGGCGGCATAAGTCGTTTCGCCTACTCCCCGTACAGGTTGTCTATGACTCCAAATGAGCCTAGATTATTTTTAATCTCATATCTGTTCTGTTTCCAAGCGTATTCCCTGGGAAACAGTACAATTAAATTCGAGAACCGTTAATTCTTATTCAGGAATGTCTCTCCATGCAAAATCATGGCAAGTTGATCTAGAGAATCGTTATGCAAATTAGATTTAGACCTATGTGTAAGAGATCGCAATGCTACAATCTATGTACAACACAAATTGAGTGGTTTAAAAACATCTTTTAAAATCTATTAAATTTTAATTTTACTGTTTTTAAAAAAAAGCGAAAAGCGAAAAGATGGAGGAAATGGGTAGAAACTAATCAGCTTTTGAAAAAACCGTGGTCTTTACTTGATAGCCTCCTCATAGAAAATTGTGTTTAAATAAAACGGCAGTTTATAACGCAAAGGCAGTTTTCTATGAGGAAATTATGTTCGGGATATAGTATCCCTTTTCGGCTTCACTACGAGCCGACTCAGCAGACTGCTGAATGTATGCGATAACAGTGACCTGATTTAAAAGGGGGGACAATGTCCTTTAATATCTCTGACATAATTTTACTGTGATGAAATAAAAGGTTTACTTCTAGGCCACTCAAAACTATAATATTCTAGCAAAATTTACATTTCTAGATAAAAAGGTTCACTAACAGTAAACTGGAAAATTAGCTAAAAATATTATTATGAGAAAGCGAAGATGTCTACAATGGAAAATTGGAAAGATTAGAAAAGAGCGGTTTCTTTACAATAAAATTACATTTAGATCTGTAATAGGGGTTAATATCTCGCAGATATAAGTTTATATTGGGATTGAAAAAGACTTAAAATTGAAAGAAATAGAAATGTATGGAAAAATGCTTAAATTTGCATAATTTGTCTTGGCTTCAGTGCCCGATGGACCAGGTAACGAGTGTTGGAGGGCGGGCGGGGCGGCAGCGCTATGTTCTTGCGCGGCTGGGCCGGCTATTTCACGATCTTGCGTAGCTTCGGCATTGTAGTTATCCGCCCACTCTCTCTTTAACTTTCTACCAGGCTGCATTGGGGCTGCCTCGTTATCTCTTGCTTTCTTGGAAGGAGGGGGCATACATTCCTCACAATTGGCCTTAAATGAAGAGAAACAAATTAGTATCAAAATAATTTGCCCCTTTTTTACAGAAAGAAAGTTAGTACTCTCATCCATATAATTTTGTCTAGAAAAGCATTTATCTCTTTTCAGTAAAGCAAAAAGTAAAAATATACTAAACTCAGAAATTAAACGTTTTTATTACACAACTTGTGAAAAAAAATCATGACAATCAGTAGTCTATAGCCTTAGGATAGAAATCAATGTTTCTATTTTTATCATTTAGAAAAAAATTAAATGTTCCAGTCTATAGGCTTTAAATTAGATAAAAAAAGATCGTTAACCCAGCATCCTATAGGCCTAAATTTTACAAACATAGGTTAAATGCTATTCAATTTACGCATAATATAAGCTTTATGCGACTCCTGAAGACTTTTCTTTCTAGCCTTGCATATTTAAGTTAAAAATTGTTAGACCTTAATTTGAAAATAACTCGATTCACTTCTTCAAATAGAGATTGCATAGGCCTATGCTTAATAAATTGCAAATGTCTGAAAAACCGTTTTAATTTGACGGGAGGAACAATCCATATGGATGTGTGAAACCTTTTACAGGAAGTGCTTTAAAAAGGGTGACAGCTAATTTTAACCTCTTGCTGTAGAGCATTATGTCAAAACCAGAGCGGCATTTTCATTAAAAATTGACAGAAGTCAATGGTCGCTTTTAGCTAGGATATAGAATGCTTAAAATTGTATAAATTTAACGAAAAAAGAATAATTTCTATCGCGATTATTACCGTTGTAAAAACAGTGGGGGAGGGTTAGGTTTTGAGGGTAAAATTGAACATATTTTATGTATTTAATTTTGACGGAGAAACAGTTCCTTTTGACTTTGGCTGCCGCGCTCGTAAACACATATGAAAAGAGGGTGACAGCTAATTTTAACCTCGCGTAGAGCATTATGTCAAAACCAGAGCGGCATTTTCATTAAAAATTGACAGAAGTCAATGGTCGCGTTTCGCTAGGATATAGAACACATAAAAATTCAAAAATTTAACGAAATGATAATTAATTATTTTTTCGAGATTTTTGTTTTTAAAAAATGAGGGGGGGGGGTTAGGTTTTGTGGGTTAAATAAAATAATTTATTTATTTAATTTTTACGGAGAAACAGTTCCTTTTGACTTTGGCTGCCGCGCTAGTAAACACATAGGAAAAGGGGTGACAGCTAATTTTAGCCTCGCGTAGAGCATTATGTCAAAACCAGAGCGGCATTTTCATTAAAAATTGACAGAAGTCAGTGATCGCTTTAGCTGGAAATATAGAAGGAAGGAATTTAACGAAATGGTATTTCTTTTTGCTAGAATTTTGGTTGTAAAACAATGGAGGGAGGGTAAAAAGAATATATTTTATGTTTTCCATTGAGTATAATGATGTTTGTAAGGTTTGGGGGGGGGGGGGTTTGGGGTAAATGAATAAATTTACTTTTTAGCTTTAAAAAAAGGGGGTTTTCCAAGGAAAATTCGTTTTGAAAAAAAAAATGCACTTACATTAATAATTGTGGCTGCCAATGCTTCTAAAGAGTTAAATTTATCCATTGTTGTGTCAACTGTGTCAAAATAATTTCTGATAATTTAATCACATTACATGTCCTTTATATACTAAATCTCAAGGGCGAATTGTTATGTAACGGGGAAAACTATACGTAACGAGCCCTCTGATTAGCTGAGATGGGGGATGTAACCGACTCGTTGATTGGCTGAGAAGGAAACATGGGATCTAACTGTTCCCGGGAAACTCATAACATTTGGCTCGAGCAACAACAACAAATACTATTTCTGGATCATAACATTCGCTGAGAGCAACAACAACAAATACTATTTCTAGATCATAACATTCGCTGAGAGCGTGCACTTACAACAACAACAACAACATTGACCTTGACATTTGCCTCGGAAACAACAACAACATCGACCTCTGGAAATTTAGGTCATTGACCCCATTAACCACATGTTCTCCCTAGGGAGGCTATGCCCTTATTTGGTGTACTGACAGAGTTAGACTAAGTTGTAGATGGCAGCAGGGGTGAGGGACACGAGTAGCACCTCCCCTTCTACTAACATTGTGTAAAGCTCATAACGTTCAGCCGTCCCCCCGGGGACTTCGGGGGATTAAGTCATCCTAAAAGACATAATTATCATATTTTCGACCATGCTGAACAAAATGGCTATCCCAAAATTTTGATCGGGTGACTTTGGGAAAGAAATGAGCGTGGGAGGGGGCCTAGTTGCCCTCCATTTTTTTTGTTCACTTAAAAAGGGCACTAAAACTTTTAATTTTGGTTCCAATGAGTCCTCCCATGATATTCTAGGACCATCGGGTCGATACGATCACCCCTGGGAAAAAAACAACAAAAAAACAAATAAACAGGCATCCGTGATCTTTCTTCTGGCAAAAAAAAAGGAGCAAAATTCCACATTTTTGTAGATAGGTGCTTGAAACCTCTACAGCTGGGTTCTCTTGTACGCTGAATATGATGGTGTGATTTTCATTAAGGTTCTATATCTTTTAGGGGGTCTTATCACCTTTTTTCGAAAATCAGCCAAATTTTCTCAGGCACGTAACTTTTGATGGGTATGACCAAACTTGATGAAATTTATATATTTGAAATCAGCGTTAAAATTTGATTCTTTTGATATATCTATTGGTATCAAAATTCCGTTTTTCAGACTTTCGGTTACCATTGAGCCGGGTCGCTCCTTACTTACATTTCCACGAACTGTTTGATTTGAACAAACTTTCTTTTTTTATTGATTAATCTAGTAAAAGCATCGTAATTGCAGCGCAATAGTACTGCTAAGCAAAGTCGTCCTAGCCGAGTGGTTGACGCGCTGGATTTTGGATCCTTTGTCTGAAGGGCGAGGGTTCGATTCCTGGTGTGGCCAGTTATTTGGTTTCAGACGGGGGTCAGTAGTGTGACCCTGCAAGCTCAGTCAGTGTCGACTCAGCTCGAAATGGGTACATGGAAAAATCCGGTGAAAATATGCAGAAAGGGCTTTCGAAAACACAATATTGCCGTTCCCAGGCTGAATGACCTTAAAACAGAGATCAGCACCCCCGATTTGGACTTTAAGAGTCTAGTGCAGTATTTTTTACCTTTACCTAAGTAAAGAGTGATGTGGGCATAGTATATTATTGTTTTTTTCACCAAGGCAACTCTAACAGAATTCAATATTTGTTTAGTTTCAGGGTTTGTTTTGTCTTGGAGTAGGGTGTCTTGTCCTTCTTCAAATTTAGCTTTTCATTTTTTTCCTATTTATATTTTCTTTTCCCTCTTGTGTTTTTAAAGTGTCGTACCGATTAATGTTTGAATGAGGAACTCAGTCTGGTGTTTATCCCAAGGTTCTGTTGGGTTAATTTATTTCTGTTTTTGATGTATTTTTACTTATTATCAATAAGCATATTCGTCCATTCATACCACACACTATATCGCACATACTTTTTCTAAGACTGTTTCGTATGTCTCGCTCAAAAAGTTGTTTGAATTAATTTACTATATGTTTTGCCTCCATATATCAAAGAATAAAAAGAATAATTTACCTCACCAGATTTACAAAGAAGTAGCATCTAAACTAAGTAATTTAAAAAAGAGTAAAGCTAAAATGAACATGCCTTTGTTCTTTGCTGGAAGGTATAAAAACAGTTTGATCTCCAAGGATAAATAAATATACAAGTGAGAAGAGATGGAACATTTTAATTTGGGAAACCTCTGATTTATATAAAAGTGAAGACGAAAAGGTAAATTAAGTCCTGCTGTAGAATTTGAATCCAATCAAATGTTGCAGTTCAGTTTTATTGCCGTCCTGTCTAGCTCTTTATTAATCAAGTCTATTCATTACGGCAAGGCAAAAGTAAATAAAATATTTAAAATTATTGAAACTACTGAATATATCACCCCTTCCTTACAAAAATTTAAGGTTTCTGTAGTTACAGTGAAATTATTTTTTCTTGAATTAGTGATCTAAACAGAACCACCCTTTTCCAGGAATTTGTCTTATCAGATTCAAATCTTATCGGTTCTTCATTGGAATTAAAAAAAATATGTCTGAGCCCCTGTTTCTTTACAGTTTTTTTCGTGAAAAGGTACAAGTTTGCCCAAAAGGGTAATTCAAGAAAGTCAGGGGTTAAATTTCTTAATTCCTTCAATGTATGAACTTATGTTTATGATTTTGAAATTTTCATGAAATGAATGTCCTCTGAAGGATTTGATGATAAAATATTATTTTAAAAAACAGGGGGGGGGGTTCTCGTGTTGAAAAAATATGTTCTAAAGGCTGCAGAAAATTTGGTATTCTGGTAAATTTATTTGTCTATTTTAAATTTTGTGCCACGACAAAAATAGAAAAACGACAGCTTGCTGTTTAGAACTGCCTGTTTGAATAGACACTGCAACTTTAAAAGACCAATTTTTTCTCTTGACTGATGTTTTTTGTTTGTCTATGAAATAAATACGTATTTTATTCTTCTTAAATGTTGAAGCCAAATCATGAATTTGTTTCTATTCTCTGTTAGCTTTAAAAACAACAAATCCCCCCCCCAGATTTTGAAAAATGACTTTTTTGTGGGGGAGAGATATTCATTGAAAAATACTTTTTTTGGTACTGAAAAAAATGCTCCTTCTAGCTTTGAAAATAAATTTCACTCCTTTCCTCCTAAATTTTTGAGGATTGACGCCAGTGCTCAGCAGACTCGAAAAGGTTTACGAAGCTTCAACAGTTTTATGAGAATGATTTGTCCAAAATCAAGTTGAGCTGCTGTGACAACAGAATTGAAGCTTAAGCGGTTTCGAGTATCAGCTTCCAGATTAGAGTGGGATCAAACACAGTCCTATAGAACCTGGCCGACAGAATGCTACGTTGGTTGTTTCTACCAGTACTGCTGAAAAGATTTTTTCTACCTTAAGGAGATTCTACATATTCAGAAATACGTTATAAAAATGGCAGAAGAAATAATGGACATTGCAGTAAAAATGGACCATGAAACTGAATTTGAAAGGAATCTACACTTCATCTAATTTCTTAGCTCAATACATTTCTTTTGCCGAAAAGAATCCCAAAAATGTACAATTTCCATAAAATAGTTGGATTTGCAGTTTTTTCATTGCAGGAATATTCTGTTTCCAGTTTCGTAAATGATCCTTCTCTTCAAAGTAGTTATAGGCACTATTCAGTAAGACTCTTCCAACTAGCATCAAAACTTACCTGTGAGACGACAAAGTCTGCTTTTCCTGCTAATGGCAGGGTTTTGTCCAGGCTGTATCATTCCGACCAAAGTTAGAGCCAATTGCCTGATTTAAAATAAGAAACATCCTGAGTTGTTTGAAAGAGTATAATCAAAAGTTAGCAATAAAACATAGCTTTCTATAAGCAATAGGCTGAAGTGTTGTTTCGATAGAATGATTAATCTTGTCTTATCCAACTTTTCAGGGAATTTTATTTTTGTGGTCTTGCCCCCCTAACCTAATTTGGGCTGTACTGAGCAGAGTGAGGGTCGTTTACTACTACTGAACATCTGCGCTCCAGAATAAAGTGACAGGATGGAGGCACAAAAATAATTCCATTACCACTGGAAAAAAGCGTCGTCTTCCCCACTTCACGCTTAATTGGTAATAACCCATTATTTAATTGGGTTCGTATCCCCTTTTTTTGGGGGAAAATGTCGGTACCAGTTAAGAATAAGCACGTTTAAGTTTAATTTTCTAAAATAGTATTTGATTTTATTGGTGTTACTCTCTGTAAGTAGACTGGACATAATGGTGAGGTAATGTCGTTCAGTATACTGAACGACAAACTTAGGCAAGTGATTTCCTGAAGTATTGTCCCCAATTTGGCACAACCGTCTCGTAATCACATCTAACTACAGCAGTTCTTTGCTTGACAATGACTTTTCATGTTTTGCCGATCGTTTCTTCAAATCTTATACCAAGATATTCTAATTCTGACATTGCAGGAACTGCAGGATTTCCAAAAGTAATATTGTCAGTTCTTGCCAGTAGTAAGCGCCTAATGCATTGAAAATATACCCGCAAACCTACGCCTGAGGCAGCGGGTATATTTTAAACGAATTGGGGTTACCAGGGTCATTTGCCTATTACAATGACCTTCCGGTTTTTCTGGTAGGTAATTCTAATCTAGAGGTCAATACATCTTTCAAAGAGGAACGAGTACGCAATACCGGTCCTAGTGTGATTGATTTTTTGGACAATTGTCTTTAGTCAAGAAGAGTTTGCTAAGAATGTGTCGTTGCTAAAGCTAACTCTCATTGGAAAAAAGGGATATAAAGCTTTTTGTTTTTGATAAGAATTGCACAATGAACGTATCGTTTGACGTGGGCATTTCTTATGAGCCAATCAGAGGTTGTTCAATATACGATAACTTGATTTGCGGTTGGGATTTGAATAAAAGAAATGGTTATGTTATTTGCTTGCGTGTATAGGAATTCACATGTTATTTGCTTGCAGGTATAGTTATTCACTTGTTATTTGATTGCATGTATAGGAATTCCCATGTTATTTGCTTGCGTGTATAGGAATTCCAATGTTATTTGCTTGCATGTATAGGAATTCCCATGTTATTTGCTTGCGTGTATAGGAATTTCCATGTTATTTGCCTGCATGCATAGGAATTCCCTTGTTATTTGCTTGCATGTATAGGAATTCCCAGGTTATTTGCTTGCATTTATAGGAATACCAATGTTATTTGCTTGTTTGTATAGGAATTCCCATGTTATTTGCTTGCTTGTATAGGAATTCCATTGTTATTTGCTTGCTTGTATAGGAAATAACAAGTTATTTGATTGAGTGTATATGAATTACAATTTAATTAGCTATCATGTATAGGACGTCCCATGTTATGTGCTTGCTTGTATAGGAATTCACATTTTATTTTCTTTCCTGTCTATGAAGTCCCATTTTATGTGTGTGTGTGTATAGGAATTCACATGTTATTTTCTTGCATGTATATGAAACCCCATGATATTTGCTTGCATGTATATGAATTGTCACGGTTGTTTGATTGCTTGTATAGGAATTCGCATGTTATTTGCGTGCTTGTATAGGAATTCCCATGTTATTTGCTTGCATGTATAGGAATTCCCTTGTTATTTGCCTGCATGTATAGGAATCCCCATGTTATTTACTTGCGTGTATAGGAATTCCCATGTTATTTGCTTGCAGGTATAGGAATTCCCTTGTTATTTGCTTGCATGTATAGGAATTCCCATGTTATTTGCTTGCATGTATAGGAATTCCCTTGTTATTTGCTTGCTTGTATAGTAATTCCCATGTTATTTGCTTGCATCTATAGGAATTCCGATGTTATTTGCTTGCGTGTATAGGAATTCCCAGGTTATTTGCTTGCGTGTTTAGGAATTCCCATTTTATTTGCTTTCATGTATAGGAATTCCCGAGTTATTTGCTTGCTTGTATAGGAATTTCCCTGTTATTTGCTTGCTTGTATATGACGTACCATGTTATTTGCTTGCGTGTATAGGAATTCCGTTGTTATTTGCTTGCATGTATATGAATTCCTAAGTTATTTGCTTGCGTGTATAGGAAATCACATGTTATGTGCTTGCTTTTATAGGAACTCCCAGGTTCTTTTGTTGGCTTTATTTGTATTGCCACGTTTTTTTGCTTGAGTGTATAGGACTTCACAGGTTATTTGCTTGCGTGTATAGGAATTCCCTTGTTATTTGCTTGCATGTCTGTGTGAGCCTCTTTTGGATGTTTTTGTCTTTTCGGGCATTGTGTCTCTCTGTTGGATGTGTGCGTCTCTTGTCTCTTTGGGCTGTGTCTGTCTTTGATCTGTTTGAGTGTTTTTGTGATGTTTGTGTGTCTCTTTGAGGTGTTTGAGTCTTTTTGATCTGTGTGCGTCTCTTTGGGCTGTTTGAGTCTTTTTTGGGCTGTGTTTGTCTTTTTGGGCTCGTGTCTCTTTGGGCTGTTTGTGTTTTTTTGGGCTATGTGTATATTTTTGGGCTGTATTAGTCATTTTGGTGTGTTTGTCTATCTATAGTGGGTTTGTGTCTATAATTTGGCGGGGGGTAAGCGTTGGGCGTGGGGGTTCTCGTGGTTACGAGGTAATCTGGGGGTCTGTGTGGCTTTAGGAGCGGTCTTTTTTTTTTTGTCTGGTGTTGGGACTGGTGGCTGGGTTCGGCTCATGTTAGGGTTTGGCTCATTTTAGTGGTTTTTGCTTTGTTTTATGGTTGTTCCTATTTTAGAGGTTTTTTGCTTTTTTGGGCTGTTTGTTTATCTTTGGGCTTCTGTCTATTTGGACTGTTTGTGTTTCTTTCGGCTATGTGTGTCTCTTTGGGCTTTTTGAGTCATTTTGGTCTGTGTGTGTGTGTCTCTTTAGGCTGTATGTCTCTTTGGGCAGTTTGAATCTTTTTGGTCTGTGTGTGTTTCTTTAGGTTGTTTGTGTATCTTAGAGGACATGTGTGTCTCTTTTGTCAATGTGTGTCTCTTTGGAGGGAGTGAATCTTTTTGGTACGTATGTCTCTGTATGTGCGTGTTTTTTTATATTTTATCTGTTTGTGTGTGTCTTTTGGCTTTGTGTGTTTCTTAGGACTGTGGGTATGTCTCTTTAGCCTGTGTGTCTCTCTTTGGGCAGTGTGTGTCTCTTTAGGTTGTATATCTCTTTGGGCAGTTTGAATCTTTATGGTCTGTGTGTGCCTCTTTTGGTTGTTTTTATCGTTGTTGGCTTTGTGTCTCTCTGTTGGATGTGTGCTTCTCTTTGGGCCGTGTACGTCTCTTTGAGCTGTATGTGTTTTTTTTGGCTGTGGGTGTCTCTTTGTGATGTGTTTGTCTATTTAGGCTGTGTGTGTATCGATGGACTGTGTGTCTTTTTGGGGTGTCTGAGTCTTTTTGGTCTACTTCTCTTTGGGCTGTTTGGGTCTCTTTGAGCTATCTATGTTTTTTTGGGCTTTGTGTGTCTCTGAGCTATGTGTCAGTAAGTTTAAGCAAAAAATATATTTAAGCTTAACACGTCTTTATTCTTTAGCATAGTTCTATTGTAAGCATGTAACAAACTCGTTCCTAAAGTCACCTCTTGGATAGACAATGTAGAAACTTCATTTATGAAACTATTAAAAAATTGTAAGTAAGTAATAAACTCTTTCTTGAGGTCACCTTTTGGATACACAATACATAAATTTTAATAAATAAATTATGAAAAAATTGTAAGTAAATAGCAAATTCTTTCTTGAATTCACCAGCTGGATAAACAAAAAGACATTTTGTTAAAGAAATTATCACAAAGTTCTAAGTAAGTAACAAACTCTTTCTTGAAGTTACCTCATGGATACACAAGGCAGAAATTTCATTCAAGAAATTATGAAAAAATTTTAAGCAAGTAACAAACTCTTTCATGAAGTCACCTCGTGGATTGATAAGTAAAAAATTCTGTTCAGTCTAAGCTATGACAAAATTCAAAGTAAGTAACAAATCTTTATTGTTTTCATGACTTAGATACACGATGTGAAATTAAATTCAAGAAATTATGAAAAATTCAGTCAAGTAGCAAATTTTCTGAATTCACCTGTTGGATAAACAAAGACATTTCGTTCAAGAAATTATGACAAAATTGTAAGTAAGTAACAAACTCTATTTTGTTTTTTCGAGTTATATAAACGATTTAGAAATTAATTTCAAGAAATTATGAAAAAATTCTCAGTACGAAACAATTTATTTCTTTAAGTCAACTCTTAAGTAACAATTTCATTCTTGAAGTCAACTCTTGGATACGCAATACGGGAATTTCATTCAAGAAATTATGAAAAAACTATAACTAAGTAGCAAATTCTTTCTTGAATTAACTTGATGAATAAAAAAAAAGACATTTCATTCAGGAATTTATGAAAAAATTCTAAGTAAGTAACAAACTCATTATTGTTTTCATGAGTTAGATATACGATGTAGAAATTAAATTCAAGAAATTATTAAAAAATTCTCAGTCTAAGTAGGAAATTATGTCTTGAATTCACCTGTTTGATAAACAAAAAAGACATTTCATTCAAGAAATTATGACGAAATTCTCAGTAATTAACAAACTCTTTATTGTTTTCACGAATCAGAAAAACGATGTAGAAATTAATTTAAAGAAATTAGGAAAAATTCTCAGTAAGTAACCATTTCTTTCTTGAAGCCAACTCTTGGGTACACAGTACGGAAATTTAATTCAAGAAATTTTAAAAATATTTGTAAGTAAGTAACAAACTCTATATTGATTCCACCTCTTGGATATACAGTACAGATACATCATTCAAGAAATTATGAAAAAATCGCAAGTAAGTAACTTTTTTTCTCTTTATCACAAACAATTTTCACTTAGCTACATGATGCAGAAATTTAATTCAAGAAATTATGAAAAAATTCTCAGTAAGTAACAATTTCATTCTTGAAGTCAACTCTTAGATACACAAAACGGGAATTTCATTCAAGAAATTATGAAAAAATTGTAACTATGTAGCAAATTCTTTTTTGAATTCACTTGTTGAATAAACAAAAAGACATTTCATTCAAGAAATTATGACAGAATTCCAAATAAGTAACAAACTCTTTATTGTTTTCACGAGTTAGATATACGATGGAGAAATTAAATTCAAGAAATTATGAAAAAATTCTCAGTCTAAGTAGCAAATTCTTTCTTGAATTCACCTGTTGGATAAACTAAAAAACATTTCGTTCAAGAAATTATGACAAAATTCTAAGTAAGTAACACACTCTTTATTGTTTTCACGAGTTAGATATACGATGTAGAAATTAAATTCAAGAAATTATTAAAATAGTCTAAGTCTAAGTAAAAAATTCTTTATTGAATTCACCTGTTTGATAAACAAAAAGACATTTCGTTCAAGATATTGTGAAAAAATTCGAAGTAAGTAATAAACTCTATGGTTTTCACGAGTTAGATAAACGATGTAGAAAGTAATTTCAAGAAATTATGAAAAAATTCTCAGTAAGTAACCATTTCTTTCTTGAAGTCAACTCTTGGATACACAGTACGGAAATTTCATTCAAGAAATTATGAAAATATTTGTAAGTAAGTAAAAAACTCTTTATTGATTCCACCTCTTGGATATACAGTACAGATACTTCATTCAAGAAATTATGAAAAAAACGCAAGTAAGTAACTTTTTTCTCTTTACCACAAACAATTTTCACTTTGCGACATGATGCAGAAATTTAATTCAATAAATTATGAAAAAATTCTCATTAAGTAAGATGTTCATTCTTGAAGTCAACTCTTAGATACATAAGACAGGAATTTCGTTCATGAAATTTAGAAAAAATTGTAACTAAGTAACAAATTCTTTCTTGAATTCACTTGTTTAATAAACAAAAATACATTCCATTCAGTAAATTATGACAAACTTCTAATTAAGCTTTATTTCAAGAAATTATGAAAAAATTCTCAGTAAGTATCAATTTCTTTCTTGAAGTCAACTCTTGGATACACAGTACGGAATTTTCATTCAAGAAATTATGAAAATATTTGTAAGTAACAAACTCTTTATTGATTATACCTCTTGGATATACAGTACAGATACTTCATTCAAGAAATTATGAAAAAATCGCAAGTAAGTAACTTTTTTTTTCTCTTTATCATAAGCAATTTTCACTTAGCTACATGATGTAGAAATTTAATTCAATAAATTATGAAAAAATTCTCAGTAATCAAAAATTTCTTTCTTGAAGTCAACTCTTAGATAGACAATACGGACATTTCATTCAAGAAATTATGAAAGTATTTGTAAGTAAGTAAGCAACAATCTCTTTATTGATTTCACCTATTGAATATACAGTACAAATGCTTCATTCAAGAAACGTGATTAAACACGTTTTGAAACTACATGCTATCTGCAAGCATTTCCTTGGCACCTTTCTAAATGAGGGGGGATTCCCCACTGCTTCCTAAACATTGTAAAAATTGAGCAGTAGGAAAACTCCACGTTTTCAACCAGACTGGTTTTTTAGACAACACACCCACAGAGATGACACACACACATAGAGCCGAGACACGCACAGACACGACACACAAACAGAGTCATAGTGAGAGAGATATCCAAAAAGTTGGGTTGATATAGGTTCACTTAGAGTGGCGCGCCACTCTAAGTGAACCTAGATCAACCCAACTTTTGGATATCTCTCTCACTATGACTCTGTTTGTGTGTCGTGTCTGTGCGTGTCTCGTCTCTATGTGTGTGTGTCATCTCTGTGGGTGTGTTGTCTAAAAACCAGTCTGGTTGAAAACGTGGAGTTTTCGTACTGCTCACTTTTTGCAATGTGTAGGAAGCAGTGGGGAGTCCCCCGCTCATTTTTGGAAAGGTGCCAAGCAAAGGCATGCACATAGCATGTAGTTTCAAAACGTGTTTATTCACGTTTCTTGAATGAAGTATCAGTACTGTATATTAAAGAGGTAAAATCAATGAAGAGATTGTTACTTACTTACGTACAAATACTTTCATAATTTCTTGAATGAAATTTCTGTATTTTTTATCTAAGAGTTGACTTCAATAAATAAATTGTTAATTACTGAGAATTTTTTCATAATTTCTTGAATTAAATTTCTACATCATGTAGCTAAGTGAAAATTGCTTGTGATAAAGAGAAAAAAAAGTTACTTGCTTGCAATTTTTTCATAATTTCTTGAATGAAGTATCTGTACTGTATATCCAAGAGGTGGAATCAATAAAGAGTTTGTTACTTACAAATATTTTCATAATTTCTTGAATGAAAATTCCGTACTGTGTATCCAAGAGTTGACTTCAAGAAAGAAATGGTTACTTCCTGAGAATTTGTTCATAGTTTATTAAAATTAATTTCTACATCGTTTTTCTAACTTGTGAAAACAATAAAAAGTTTGTTACTTACTTAGAATTTTGTCATAATTTCTTGAACGAAATGTCTTTTTGTTTATACAACAGTTGAATTCAAAAAAGAATTTGCTACTTAGACTGAGAATTTTTTCATAATTTCTTGAAATTAATTTCTACCTCGTATATCTAACTCATGAAAACAATAAAGAGTTTGTTACTTATTTAGAATTTTGTCATAATTTTTTGAATGAAATGTTTTTTCGTTTATTAAACAAGTGAATTCAATAAATAATTTGATACTTAGTTATAATTTATTCAAAATTTCATGAACGAAATTCCTGTCTTGTGTATCTAATAGTTTACTTCAAGAACGAACTTCTTACGTACTGACAATTTTTTTATAATTTCTTGCATTAAATTTCTTTATCATTTAGCGAATTAAAAATTGCTTGTGATGAAGAGAAAAAAATTGACGTACTAGCGATATTTTCATAATTTCTTGAAGGAAGTATCTGTACTGTTTATCCAAGAGGTGGAATCAATAAACAGTTTGTTACTTACGTACAAATATTTTCATAATTTCTTGAATGAAATTTGCGTACTGTGTATCTAAGAGTTGGCTTCAAAAAATAAATGGTTACTTACTGAGAGTTTTTTCGTAATTTCTTGAAATTAATTTCTAAATCCTTTATCTACCTCCTGAAAACCATAGAGTGTGTTACTTACTTAGAATTTTGACATTATTTTTTTAAAGAAATGTCTTTTTGTATATCCAACATGTAAATTCAAGAAAGAATTTGCTACTTAGACTGAGAATTTTTTCATAATTTCTTGAATTTAATTTCTACATCGTATATCTAACTCGTGAAAACAATAAAGAGTTTGTTACTTACTTGGAATTTTGTAATAATTTCTTGAAAGAAATGTATTTTTTTTTATCCAAAATTTGAATTCAAGAAATAATTTGCTAATTAGACTGAGAATTTTTTCATAATTTCTTGAATTAAATTTCTACATCGTATATCTAACTCGTGAAAACAATAAAGAGTTATTTACTTATTTAGAATTTTGTCATAATTTCCTGAATAAAATGTCTTTTTGTTTATTCAACAAGTGAAATCAAGAAAGAATTTGTTAATTAGTTAAAATTTATTCATAATTTCTTGAATTAAATTCCCGTATTGTGTATCTAAGAGTTGACTTCAAGAAACAAATTGTTACTTACTGAGAATTTTCTCTTAATTTTTTGAATTAAATTTCTGAATCATGTAGCTAATTAAATATTGTTTGTGATAAAGAGAAAAAAAGTTACTTACTTGCGATTTTTTCATAATTTCTTGAAGGAAGTATCTGTACTGTATATCCAAGAGGTGGAATCGATAAAGATTTTTTTACTTACTTACAAATATTTTCAAAATTTTTTGAATGAAATATCCGTACAGTGTATCCAAGAGTTGACTTCAAGAAAGAAATGGTTACTTACTGAGAATTTTTCATAATTTCTTGACATTAATTTCTAAATTGTTTATCCAATTCGTGAAAACAATAAAGTTTGTTACTTACTTAGAATTTTGTCATAATTTCTTGAACAATATGTTTTTTTTTTTTATCCAACAGCTGAATTCAAGAGAGAATTTGCTACATATACTGAGAATTTTTTCATAATTTCTTGAAATTAATTTCTACATCGTTTATCTAACTCGTGAAAACAATTAAGAGTTTGTTACTTATTTAGAATTTTGTCATAATTTCCTGAATGAAATGTCTTTTTGTTTATTAAACAAGTGAATTCAAGAAGGAATTTCCTACTTAGTTACAATTTTTTCAAAATTTCTTGAATGAAATTCCCGTATTGCGTATCCAAGAGTTGACTTCAAGAATGAAATTGTTACTTACGAGTTGACTTCAGGAAATAAATAGTTACTTACTGAGAATTTTTTCATAATTTCTAGAAATCAATTTCTAAATCGTTTATCCAACTTCGGAAAACAATAAAGAGTTTATTACTTACTTACAATTTGTCATAATTTCTTGAATGAAATGTCGTTTTGTTTATCCAACAGGTGAATTAAAGAAGGAATTCGCAACTTAGACTGAGAATTTTTTCATATTTCCTTGAATTTAATTTCGACATCGTGTATCTAAGTCATGAAAACAATAAAGAGTTTTTTACCTACATTGAATTTTGTCATTAGTTTCTTGAACGAAATGTACGTTTTTGTTTATCAAGCAGGTGAATTCAAAAAAGAATTTGCTACTTACTAGCAGCTTTTTAATATCAATGAGGTGACATCATAAAAGAGTTTGCTACTTGATTAAAATTTTTTCATTATTTCCTAAATGAGATTTCTGAATCGTGTATCTATGATCTAACTTCAAGAAAGAGTTTGTTACTTACTTATAATTTTGTCATAATTTCTTTAAATAAATGTCTTTTTGTTTATCCATTTGGTGAATTCAAGAAACAATTTGCTATTTACTTACAATTTTTTAATAATTTATTTAATGAAATCTCTGTATTGTGTATTCAAGAGGTGACATCAAGAAAGAATTTATTACTTACTTACAATTTTTTAACAGTTTCTTAAATTAAGTTTCTACATTGTCTATCCAAGAGGTGACTTTAGGAACGAGCTTGTTACATGCTTACAATAGAACTATGCTAAAGAATAAATACTGGTTAAGCTTAAATATATTTATTGCTTAAACTTACTGACGTATAGCTCAAAGAGACATACAAAGCCCAAAGACACATACATAGCTCAAAGAGACACAAACAGCCCAAAGAGACAAACATAGACCAAAAAGACTCAGACACTCCAAAAAAGACAAACAGTCCAACGAGACACACACAGAATAAAGAGACACACAAATGACAAAGAGACACACACAGCCTAAAAAGAGACATACAGCACAAATAAACGAACACGGCCCAAACAGAAGCACACATCAAACAGAGAGACACAAAACCAAACAAGATACAAACAGCCAAAAGAGTCACACAAAGACCATACAGATTCACAGTGCCCCAAAGAAATATAGCGCTGAAATAAAAACACACTGCCAAACTACACACAAAGAGTATCAATATCAATAGACACATACCTAATAGAAAAAAACCCCCAAAACGGACACACACACAGATAAAATAGAAAAAGAAACGCCCATACAGAGACATACGAACCGAAAAGATTCAAACACTCCAAAGAGACACACAGAGCCAAAAGAAAATCTAATGTCATCTAATATACACATAAAACAAATAGAAACACACACAGACAATAAAGAATCAAACACCCCAAAGAGACATACATACTAAATAGACACACAAACACAGACCAAAATGACTCAGAAAGCCCATTGAGACAAATATAGACCAAAGAAACACAAACAGAAAAAAGAGACAAAAGCCCAAAGAGACAAACACATTCATAAAAAGACACAAACAGACAAAATAGACAAAAACAGATAAAAGACAATAAAACCGACAAATTAGACGAACACCCAAAAGAGACGAACAAACCCAAAAGAACAAACCCAACACAAAAAAAAACAACCGCTCAAACATACACACAGCCCAATAGATTCAAACGTCCCAAACAGACAGACATAGCCCAAAGAGGCACATACGACCCCTAAGAGACACAAACACCCAAAAGAAAGACTCATAGACAAAAATGACTCAAACAGCCCAACGAGATACACCTAGCCAAAATAAACAAAAACAGACAAAAGAGACAAACAAAGCCCCAAAACGACTCACACAGCCCAAAGAGACACAAATAGATAAAAAAGACTCAAACAACTCAAAGAGATACACAAACAGAAGAAAAAGACTCAAACAGCTCAAAGATACACAAAGCCCAAAGGGACAAGAGCCGCACACATCCAAAAGAGACTCAATGCCCGAAAACACACAAACATCCAAAAGAGGCTCACACAGAGATGCAAGAAAATAACACGGGAATTCATATACACGCAATCAAAAAACATGGGAATTCCTATACCCGCAAGCAAAAAACAATGGGAATACATCTAAATGCACGCAAATAACATGGGAGTTCCTATGCATGCAAGAAAATAACATGGGAATTCATATACACGCAAGCAAATAACTTCGGAATTACTATACATGCAAGCAAATAACAGGGGATTTCCTATAAAATCAATCAAATAACATGTGACTTCATATACAATCAAGCAAATAACATGGGAATACCTATACAAGCAACCACAGAACAAGGGAATTCCTATACATGTAAGCAAATAATATGAGGATTCCTATACAAGCAAGCAAATAACCTGGGAATTCCTATACACGCAAGCAAAATAACATCGGAATTCCTATACACGCAAGCAAATAACCTGGGAATTCCTATACATGCAAGCAAATAACATTGGAATTCCTATGCACGCAAGCTAATAACGTGGGAAGTCCTATACACGCAATCAAATAACATGTGAAATCCTATACATGACAGCAAAGAAGATGGTCCGACATATACAGTCAATAAAATAAAATGTTTATTAATAGTCCAGCCCTCCAACTCAATGGGTATTCCTATACAAGCACTCAAATAACATGGGTATTGCTATACTTACAAGCACATAACCATGAAATTCCTCATCCCGCAAGCACATAACCGTGGTAATACAATAACCGCCAATAAATTAACATAGTAGAAACTATACATGCAAGACAATAACATGGGAATTCCTATACACGCAATCAAATAACATGGGAATTCCTATACATGCTATCAAATAACATGGGAATAACTATACAAGCAAGAATATACCAAGTGAATTACTTATCTAGATTGCATATAGCTTTCTAATTAATATACTAGATATCAAATAACATGGGAATTCCTATACATTTAAGCAAATAACATGGGAATTCCTATACATGCAAGCAAATAACATGGGAATTCCTATACACGCAAGCAAATAACATAGGAATTACTATACATGAAAGCACATAACATGGGAATTCCTATACACGCAAGCAAATAACAAGGGAATTCCTATGCATGCAGTCAAATAACCTGGGAATTCCTATACACGCAAGCAAATAACAGGGGAATTCCTATACAAGCAATCAAATATCAAGTGAATTCATATACACTCAATAAAATAAAATTTTAATTAATATAAATGCAAGCATATTACTTTGTGATTCATATACCCTCAAGCAAATAAGCATTGAATCCCTATAAAAGTAGGCAAAGAACATAACTGTTACTTTTATTCAAACCACAACCGCGAAACAAGTTACCGTGTGTTAAACAATCTCTGATTGGGTCATAAAAAATGAACATGTCAAACGATACATTCATTGTGCAATTCTTATCAAAAACAAAAAGCTTTTTACCCCTTTTTTCCAATGAGAGTTAGCTTTAGCAACGACACACTCTTAGCAAACTATTCTTGACTAAAGGCAATTGTCCAAAAAATCAATCACACTAGGACCGGTATTGCGTACTCGTTCCTCTTTGGAAGATGTATTGACCTCTAGATTAGAATTACCTACCAGAAAAACCGGAAGGTCATTGTAATAGGCAAATGACCCTGGTAACCCCAATTCGTTAAAAATATACCCGCTGCCTCAGGCGTAGGTTTGCGGGTATATTTTCAATGCATTAGGCGCTTACTACTCTTGCCGTGTTAAATGTTAGAAACTTGAATTTCCCGATACTGATAGAGAGTATGATGTATTTAAGATCACTTCGCCGTCGGTACCGTGAAGAAGAAGAGATGTTGATATGTTTGTCGAACTCTCAAAGATTACATGTTTAAAAATTGGAGTACTAAGAACATTGCTTTGTCTCACGCCCCTCATGATTTTTGTGGGTTTTGAAACCACGCCTCTCGATATGGAAACACTGTTGAATTTTCTTATCAAAATTCTCACCGAGTCCAATAGCTTCTTTGCCTGAAGTCTATAACCATTTTGGTAACCAAGACCTTTTTAGAATCCAAGCTCATTATCTCCAGAAAGTTGGGTATCTAGCTTGAGAAAAATAGCATATTCATATACTTTGTCAAGCACGCAGGATACACTATTAGGTGATATGATACATTCATTGGGGTCTTTTCCTTTCTTTGTAATAGTTGTTATGACCCCTTTTAGAGATGCAGATGTTATAGCCCTCTTTTTCTTTTCTTTGCAATACAAGTTTTGATCTCCTTTAGGAAAATGTTAGGCACAAGGCCCCTCATGATGAATATGTGGAGAAAAAGTTTAAGATGGACATAGATGCATTCAGGAAAGTGTCTAAGGTGTTTTAGTGAAAGGTCGTCTGCGTCTACTCCATTCTTTGCTTCATACAGGCCATATATCTGCTTTACGAGCCAGGCAGCCATTCGTTGCTATTTTATGGGCCATGCTTTGCTATTTTGTGGGATCTCTGATTATGTTATTGAGTTGTTTTTCTCGAAAATAAACATATCTATTTATCTATTTATCAGACTTTCCTTACGGCAATTTTAGCCTGTTCAAGTGATATGCCAGCATGCAATGCTGTCTTGAGTAACATCCAAGCCAGCTTGAAGTCTCCGCTCCACCCTGTTTGCCTCTAGCGGAAGTCTCGTTGATGTTGTATGGTGAGATCTTCGTCTCAATGTACTGGATTGTAGTAAGAATGGAAATCCTGTAGAAATTTATTAAGCAGCCAAAACAATCCATTGGCTAGTTTCATCACAAAATCCACATCCTATCTCTTAAACGTGTTGCAGAAAGAAATTTAAAAGAAAAAAGACAATATTCCTGAGAAGTTTAAATTGAAGATCTCAGATTTTTGAGTGAAAAGTTGACTTAGAAAATATCAAATTTCAGTATTTCTAGGGGGGCAAATACACTTCTTGAAAGGAGGGAGGGGGCAAAGCTTTGGTAGGGGTTATCTATGACCAATCTTAGGTGGATGATAGTCTGCTGTTTTATTGATTTTGGGGAAGGAGATAATTGCCCACCTTTACTTTTTATATTACCTTGTCTCCCAGAACATACGTAGGAAGGAATCGGGGATCCCCCTTTCGAAATTAAAAGATTTCTTGAATTTATTTGCAATTCTAGTTCAGATTGCCAAATCATTTCTTTTTTATTTTTGGTAGCCCTCCCCCTGAAAATTCCTGTGTATGTTTCTGGTGTCTCTTGCTCCATTAGAATCTCAGGGAATAACACATTCAAATAATAAGTTGAAATGATATATATGGGAGAAAATACCGTTACAAATGTATAAGAAAATAACATGTGTCTAAGGTACATATCTGATAAATTCATAATATTTTATTTTTATTTTCAGTCATCATCATGGAATGGGAGTGAGTACCCAGCACCTCCAATTATTCCAAACGTTTTGAAAGTATATCTGGAGAATGGCCAAACAAAATCCTTCAAG
The DNA here is from genome assembly GCF_049724085.1 of Artemia sp. Qi Xiang Cuo. Lineage (NCBI taxonomy): Eukaryota > Metazoa > Arthropoda > Branchiopoda > Anostraca > Artemiidae > Artemia > Artemia sp. Qi Xiang Cuo. The sequence continues at coordinate 22,580,210 of NC_142806.1, forward strand.
TATGATTCCAGTACAACTGTTGCTGATGTTGTAATGTCACTTCAACAGAAGCTAGGGATCAAAGTCATAGAAAATTTTGGCCTCTACGTAGAACATATAAGGAGCTTAAGAAGAAATCGAATGACTTTACTGGATCCTGCGGAATCTCTTGCAAGGGTATCCTGTCAATTCCTGTTATTTTTTCATATCCTCTTAATAGTAAAAAGCTAATTCTTTTCCTATAGAATTCGTTAAATATTTGCTTCTTCGAGAAAAGGGGAAGTCCCATTTTTTTTTTTTTTTTTTTTTTTAATGTTGGATTTTCCAATTTAAAAGTCAAATAGCTGTTTTTTGTATAATATTTGCGATAGATTAATTGTGGAAGTAAAGCTTATTGTGTCTTTTTGCGTATAGAGCTCCGGTTGCCACAGGAATGTAATTAAGGGTGGAGGGCTTTGAATTCGTACCTTCCCCGAATTATTGAGATTTTTACGATTCTCAAAACATTTTCGGTAAGTAGCCGCTTTGTTTCTCTGTGGACATAATTGTGTGGATCTAACTGTGAAAAAGCTCTTTTTAATCCATTATTTGAATAAGAAAAATATATGAAGGGAAGCATAATAATAAGAAAAATCAGGGGCTAAAAATTGAGATAATAGGCTTAATTTAGGCTCAAACTTTAAGGCCTTTGGTCAGGGTACTTCAAATCTTAAAGGCTAAAAGGTCATGGAACTTTAAATTTTCAGTATTCATTATCGATTCTATTTAGACCCCGGCGCCGCGCCGATGAGGGAAGACCGACGGCGGCGGGGCCAAAAAAAGCACGCCGCCCCCCCAGTCCGATGTTGTTGGCGTGCCGCTGGCGTGACCAAGGCTGACCTCAAGTACTGTTTTCATCAGACTTTCTCAAATAACAGCTTAAATTTACAACAGATTCGAGCCTATTCATGAGTTCAAAAATTCACAAGTCGCTGGCTGGAAACTGGTCTTCTTCGTTATTCATGAAGAGAAGTAGAAATGTGGTAGAAACGAAAGGGCTGTGGCGTTTCAGAACCCTTGCATAATACGAGTAGTTGAAGTATCTATTAGTTATGTATTCTTAACATAAATAATTATCAAAATTAGTAGTTTTTTTTCATCGAGCACTACTGCATATACAACTTCAAATACCGTTTCACAAAATTCGTCAGTTATCTGGGTAAAAACTTTGAATATAACTTTGAACTTAGAAGCTTAATTTTTTCATAATGCCCTTTGCCTATATCTGTTTTGTCACCTTTAAAACAGTTGAAATGGGCGAATTTGATTTTGATGGTTTTTTTTTTGCTCTTTTGGATTCTTAAAAAGACGACTTCTTTTATTAAAAACTAATTTTTAATTACAATTTTAAAAAATGCATTTTAAAGTTTTTTGGCTTCTTTATAGAATATATGTCATGTAGGCTAAGGCTGAACTGCTGCTTTTTTATTGCTTTTGGCTGCTTTTTTGGATATTATTCGTTTTTTTTTCTTTTGGGGATTCATTCCAAATTATCAATTGATAAATACCTAATATCAGTCAAATTATAAACTGCATCTAAAAGGAGTAAATTTATCAAATTGAAAAATACATGATGAACACTTTACATGAGAACACTTCAATTACAATGAAACAAAAAGCACTTAATGGTTTATTCGGTATGAAGAAAAATTAAATGCCAGCTATTTTCTGGTAAAAATGAAAAGGTCATCCGTTTTAAATATAATTAAATGAAATAATATGCAGACTGAAGTAGCTCCAGGAAGATGTTGAGATTTTCATCCGAGTTTGTCACTTTTAATCCAAGCAAAATGCTGGGTCACCTAGTATCAGTTATGGAGTTTAAGCTTTGATTTCCAAATGCTCACAAAAATTACCAAATTTAAGCAAGTCGCAACAATAAGTCACCTGTGGTCAAAATACACAAAGACTCCTCTTAGATCCTCACCCTGGCTCAAAGCTTCTGCTACGGTCATTTCCACGGAAATCTCCAAAGAGTCTCTTTTTAAAATAGCTTTCAAGCGTAGTTAGAGGTATTTAGCCTTTTTTGCTTTTCTTCAAAGCTTTGAAAAGTGTTATAATATTCCAAATGTTACATTTGTTATATTTGTGCATATTTTTGGTAATAATTTGTGGGGCGATCGAATTTTTTAAACCACTGTAGATACGTAAGAACGTTGCAACATCTAGTACCCTGAGGTCATAAGACTGTCAAAGACTCCTCCTTGAACCTCCTAAATTGAAAACTTTTATTATGACCTGGCCTTAAAATGTAACTTGGGCACTGGACCAAGGGCGCCATTGTCACTCTAGCGCAACATTAGGTGGGGATGTTGATATCGCTTTCGTCACACCAATTCGTTTTAGTGCGAATCTGCCTGGTACTTATGAATGGCTGTTTTCAAATTAAACCCGTTTCATCAATAAGAAAAAAAACGGGTTGGACGCATATGTCCCTTTCCCTTTGGACGAGAAAACCATGCAAGTGTTGTATCAGAACCCTTGCATAATACGAGTAGTTCAAGTATCTATTAGTTATGTATTCTTAACATAAATAATTATAAAAATTAGTAGTTTTTTTTCACCGAGCACTGCTGCATACACAACTTCAAATACCTTATCACAAAATTCGTCAGTTATCTGGGTAAAAACTTTGAATATAACTTTGAACTTAGAAGCTTAATTTTTTCATAATGCTCTTTGCCTATATCTGTTTTGTCACATTTAATAACAGTTGAAATGGGCGACTTTGATATTGATTGTTTTTTTTTTTGCTCTTTTGGATTCTTAAAAAGACTTCTTGTATTAAAAACTGGTTTTTAATTACAATTTAAAAAAAAAATGCATTTTAAAGTTTTTTGGCTTCTTTATAGAATATATATCATGTAGGCTAAGGCTGAACTGCTGCTTTTTTATTGCTTTTGGCTGCTCTTTTGTATATTATATATATATATATATATATATATATATATATATATATATATATATATATATATATATATATATATATATATATATATATATATATATATATATATATATATATATATATATATATATATATCTATCATATTTTTATTATTTGTATATTTTGATAATCAAATAGTTCATGGTAGCGAACTGTAAGTATATATAAGCAGCTTAATACACCGAAACTCTAAAAAACGGAATTTTGATATCAATAGGTATACCAAAAGAATTAGCTTGTGGTGCTGATTCCAAATATATAAGATTCAGTATATATATGATTACATATATAAGATTAAGATTAGTATCAAACAGTTCGTGGTAACGAACTGTAAGTAAGGAGCGACCCGGCTCAATGGTAACCGAAACTCTAGAAAACGGGTTTTTGATATTAATAGATATATCAAAAGAATTAGATTTCAATTCTGATTTCAAATATATGACTTTCATCAAGTTTAGTGGTACCCATCAAAAGCCACGTTTTCTGAGAAAGTTTGGCTGATTTTCAATTGAGCCGGGATCGCCCTCACTTACAGTTCGTTACCACGAACTGTTTGATCACACCATCAGATTCAGTGTATCAGAGAACCCTTCTGTAGAGGTTTCAATCTCCTATCTGCAAAAATGTGGAATTTTACATTTTTTGCCAGAAGAAACATCCCGGATGCGTGTTTATTTGTTTGTTTGTTTGTTTGTTTGTTTGTTGTTTTTTTTCCCAGGGTCGACCCATGATCGTATCGACCCAGTGGTCCTACAATATTGGTAGAAGGCCCATTCGAACGGAAATTAAAATTTCTAGTGCCCATTTTAAGTGACCAAAAAGAGTGGAGGGCAACTAGGCCCCCTCCCACGCTCATTTTTTTCCCAAAGTCACCCGATCAAAATATTGAGATAGCAATGTTGTTCAGCATGGTCGAAAATATGATAAATATGTCTTTTAGGATGACTTAATCCCTCGAAGTTCCCAGAGGGAGGGCTAAAAGTTATGAACTTTACCCAATGTTAACATATAGTATTGGTTATTGGGAAGTATACAGAAGTTTTCAGGAGGTTTTTTTCCTGGTAGTGGGAGGGAAGGGTGGGTCGGTGGTTATGTTGGAGGATCTTTTCATGAAGGAAGTTTTCATGGGGGAAGGGAAATTACCATGAAGGGGGCGCCGGACTTGCCAGCATTATTTATTGGTTAATGGGAAGTATACAACCATTTTCAGGAAGGATGTTTTCTGGAGGGGGGGGGCTAGAGGAGGGGGTTACTATGGATAATATTTCCGTGGAGGATGTTTCTGTGGGGTAAGGGACATTTCTATGAAGGGGGCGCCGGATTTCCAAGCATTATTTAAGAAACATTCAGAAATTAAATAAAAAAAAATAAGTTTTTTCAACTGAAATGTAAGAAGGAATATTAGAACTTAAAACGAACAGAAATTATAACATATGTGAAGGGGTTCTCCCCCAAGTCAATACCTTGCTCTTTACTCTACAGTTTTTTTTAGTGCTTTCAAAAGAGCTATCTATTCTAATTAAACGGCCTTTGTGATTCAGGGGTTTGTGAATCAAAATTTGTTTTAACTTTTAACGTAAAGAGCGTGGTATTGACTAAGGGGAGAACCCCTTCATATAAGTAATAACATATACGTAATAAAAAAAACAATAAAAAAACAAGCGCTACGGCTCAATAGTAATAAAAAATTGTAAAAACAAAATTTTGATGTCAATAAATGTATCAAAAGAATGTGTTTATAATGCTGATCCTAAATATATAAATTTTATTAAGTTTAGTATTACTCATCAAAGGCTACGAGCCTGAGAAAATTTACTCGATTTTTTAAAGAGGGGGAAACATCCCCTACAAGTGAAAGAATTTTAATGAAAATCACACCGTCAGATTCAGCGTATCAGAAAACAATATTACATAGGTTTCAAGCTCATATCTGCAAAAATCTGCAACTTTGTATTTTTTGCCAGAAGAAAAATATACGAATATAGAAGTTAGTTACGTAAGTTAATTTGTAAACACATCCATTTAGCAAAAGAAAAGTAAAATTTTTATGCAAATAAAAGCTGCATCAACTGAAAAACGATCAGAAAAAAAAAAAACAAGTTTTTTAAACTGAAAGTAAGGAGCGACATTAAAACTTAAAACGAACAGAAATTATTCCCTATATGAAAGGGAATGTCCCCTCCTCAACGCCGCGCTCTTTACGCTAAAGTTTGACTCTGTCTCAAAACTTTATTTTTTAAAACCATAAAAAACTTTAGTGGAAAGAGCGAGGCGGTGAGGAGGGGACAGCCCCTTTCATATACGGAATAATTTCTGTTCGTTTTAAGTTTTAATGTCGCTCCTTACTTTCAGTTTAAAAAACTTGTTTTTTTTATTTAATTACCTATCAAAAGCTACGAGCCTGAAAAAATTTAAATGGTTTTTTAAAAAGGAGGGAAGTACTACCTAAGAGCCTATGAAAGTCACGCCATCAGATTCAGTGCATACGAGAACCTTATGGTAGAAGTTTCAAGCTCACATCTGCAAAAATGTGGAATTTTGTTTGTTTTGCCAGAAGAAAGATCACGGTTGCGTGTTTTTTGTCTTTTGTTTGTTTTTGTTTGTTCTTCCCAGGAGTGATCGCATGGATATAATAGTCGTGGAATGTCAGGAAAAAGCTCATTCGAATGAAATTGAAAGTTCTAGTGCCCTTTTTAAGTAACCGAAAAGATTAGAGGGCAACTAGCCCCCCTCCCATACCCCTTTTTCCCTCAAGGTCGTCCAATCAAAATTTTGAGCTGGCCATTTTTTCAGAATAGTTGAAACGTCCAGTAACTATTCCTTTGGTAATAACATGAACCCTACAGCCCTTGTGAAAAGCTCTGTAAGTCATGACATTTGCCCATTGTTCATGTATGTTATTTGCTATGGGGAAGTATACAGACATTTTTCGGGGTTGGGGAGAGGGTGAATTTTCTGCTGGAGAAATTTCATACATTTTTCACGGGGAGGGAAGTGTCCGGGGGGTGAGCTTTCTAGGGGAAAATTTACACTGAGGCAATCGTCCACAAAAGAAATTTCCGAGGGGAATTTTCAACTAGGATGGCATTGTTTGGGGGAATTGCCTGGTAGGGTGGGGGGGGGGGGGGTATTTTACATGGTAGAAACTTTTCATTTAGGTATTTTCCGTGGGGGAAGAAATTTTCCATGGAGGGGGAGCCGGAATTATTTCGCGGCGTTATTTAAAATTGATCAGAAATTAAATTTAAAAAGAAAGAAAATTTTTCCAACTGAAAGTAGGGAGCAACATCAAAACATAAAACAAAGAGAAATTACTACATATATGAGGGGGTTTTCCCCTAGTCAATACCTCGCTCTTTAGGCTAATTTTTGACTTTTTCTTCCAACTATTTAAGAACAACTCCTGAAACACAAGGGCTGTTTAATTACAATAATAAGCTTTTTTAAAAGTTACAAAAAAAACTTTTGTGTAAAGAGCAAGGTATTAAGGAGAGTGCAACCCCCTCACATATGGAATGATTTCTGTTCGTTTTAAGTTTTGATGTTGCTCCTTACTTTTAGTTTAAAGAACTTCTTTTCTTTTAATTTAATATATAATAGAAACCATTTATATCTTTGTTTTGTTATAGTATCATTTCTATTTTATTTTTGATTTATTACCTGCCTGTCTTTGACCATTTTTATTTCATTTGGTCATTATTCATGGTATTTTTTTATTGTTTATAGTTAGTCACTCTTTTTTCATAGATCTTGAATTGAACCAGAAAAACAACCCATTAAATTATCGGTTAATTTTCATCATAACTGATAATACTTTACCTTGTTCAATCAACTTTATAACTATGATCGTTTCTTCCTTTTCGTTTTTCTCTCCTTTTTCCTCAGTCCACTTCTTTTGAGTGGACTGAGGAAAAAGTCCTCAGTCCTCAAAAAGTCCTCAAAAGAAGTCGGACTCTTCGTCCAACTTCTTTTGAGTCGGACGAAGAGTCGGAAGATTTCTACTCTCAGCTCCAGAGCCTTGTCGACACCATTCCGAAGAAAGACATCGTGTTAGTCCTCGGGGACTTCAATGCTATCGTGGGGAGTGACAATAGCGGAAACGAAGATGTCATGGGCACGTTCGGGATCGGAAAGATCAACGGCATATGAGAATGACTCACTGAATTCGGCCGAGATAACGAGCTTTTTATCACAAACACAATGTTGAAGCACATACCAAAGAGAAAAGTCACGTGGTGGTCCCCCGATAGAAGGACTGCCAACATGATAGATTATATACTGGTATCCAGCTGATGGAAATCTTTATTCACAGACACAGTGACGCTAGGAGGTGGGGACTTTGATAGTGATTACAATCTCCTCATGTCATTGCTTTACCTAAGATTAAAGGCCGTTGTCAAGCTGAAACAAAAAGTTCCAAGATCCCGGATAGAAGCCCTTAAATACCTGAAGACGAGATAAGAGTACAGAATGCAGCTCAACAAACGACTGTCAAAGACCTTGCAAGAAACACCTGATCTGCTGAGTCCAGCCGACATCGATCTACTTGTTTCGCAAAGCAGCCTGGCCGTATGCGAGACAGCTGAGCTCGTCCTCGGCCGTAAATCTGCAGAAGACAAGCCATGGATTACCCAGGAGATTATTGATATGTGTACCGAGAAACGAACTCTCCAAAACAAGCAAGATCGAGAAAGCAAGGATAGATTCAAAAACCTTAAACGTCAAATTGAGAAAAAAACCCGCCAAGCACTAAAAAACATGATTACTGAAAAATGCCGGCAGTGTGAGGAGGACTCCTGTAGGGGTAACTCACACCTCATGTTCAAACGTGCCAGAGAGCTGACAAACCGCAAAGAAGCGAAGTGCCTCGATCTCTTAGATAAAAATGGACACAAAATCACTACTTGTGCCGGAATCCGAGATCGCTGGAAAGAACACTTCCAGGAAAAGCTTAATCTCAAAGTAAACCCAGATCCTGAAGTGCTTCGAAAGTTCCCAGCACACAGGGATGAGGAACCAGCCCCACCTCCCTTAAGGTCAGAAGTAGAAGCCGCACTAAAATCCCTCAAGTCGAATAAGGCACCCGGACTAGACGGTATACAGGCAGAACTGCTAAAAGTGGAATCTGATATCGTCGTTGATCTGTACCACAAAATAGTAACAGCTGTATGGGAAATAAAATACTTCCCCGAGTCTTGGTCAAAATCTGTCATAGTGCCCTTGCACAAGAAAGGATCTAAAAGTAACTGCGAAAACTACAGACCCATATCGTTTGCTTGCCAGCCAGCTAAAATCCTTACAAAAATTCTCCTTCATAGGATCAGAAACCTGACAAGACACGTAATCCCTGAATATCAAGCTGGCTTCGATCAAAACTGATCCACCATAGATCAAATTTTTGTGATCAGACAGAATATGGAAAGATACCTGGAATTCGGGAAAGAGCTATACCAGCTGTTTATCGATTTCAAACAAGCTTTCGATCTAATTTGGCGAGATGGCCTATGGCACATCGTGGCACACTACGATATTCCCATTGACATTATTGACATTATCAAGAGCATGTACGAGAAGTGGAGAAGCATGGTGCAGACCAGCGAAGGCTTTACTGAAGAATTCTCAACCTCTTCAGGAGTGTTGCAAGGATGCCTACTCTCCCCCACTCTGTTCTGCCTATTCCTGAATGCTGTACTGGCACTGGTGCCCAATGACACGGGAGCACTCATGAGTGGACACCTCTTTGACATGCCTGCATACGCCGATGACATTAATCGCCTAAACGAACAACTAGAGGAACTGCAATCAAGCGCTAACGATATTGATCATGCAGCTAGGTACTTCGGGATAAAAATCAATGCTAGCAAGACAAAAGCTATGAAGGTAACGCGGCATACAGATACAGGCCTTCAATCCAGTAAAAGTATGATCCAGGGGGAAGAGATCGAGTAGGTTGACCATTTCATTTACCTTGGAAGTCAGCTGACGTCCACAAACGACTCCTCAAAAGACATTAAACGACGCCTCGCCCTTGCCTCAGCATGCTTCAAGTCATTGCGATCGATCTGGAAAAACAAACATCTGTCGCTGAAACTAAAAACACGCCTTTTTCAAGCTCTTGTGGTTCAAGTAGCAACGTACGGAGCAGAGACATGGACCTTGAAAGCAGAAGACAAATGCCGGTTGGCGGCCTTTGAAACAAAATCCCTCAGGAAGCTTTCTGGCATCATCTACCTTGACCGAATATCAAATGAACGGCTATTGTCTTCGCTCAACTATTCCCAGACCATCATGCAGACCATCCAGCTTCACAGCTTCGATGGTTAGGCCACGTTCAGCGGATGTCCCCAGCCAACTTCCAAAAATTGCGTTTGAAGGAAGGATTGATGTCTCCCGCCCAAAAGGACGACCTCCCAAGCGCTGGAGGGAAAACTTTCCCAGCCATCCCCTGTCGGTACTCCTTCGGACTGGAGCGAACAGGGAATCGTATAAGAAGCTCTACCATAGTTCAGTCAGAGGAGAAGCCCCGAGTCGGCCAATCTGGCCGGATGGGAGTTAAGTAAGTAAGTAAGTAAGTACTTCTTTTGAGAATCATCTATCTGAAAGGTTAGAACTAAATATTCATTTCCCTCAAGTCAAAAGCTTATTCTCACCACCGTCTCTGTTTATATTATTCCAAAGAATTTCGAGAAATGTCACAAATAAAACCTGAGATAAGAAGTCGGGCTTTTCTAGGATTTTAACTGATCGCTCGGATTACAAAAAAAAAACTCCCATCAAAGGATTGATATCTAAGTGCCTTCTTTCTGCTGAAGAACTGTTGATATACTTGAAAAAGAATATCTATATAAATAAGGGGCAAATACAATTGTTTTGAGCATGTTTTTAGCTTTTTAGGCGTTTATTTGTTCATATTTTTTTTTTGCGAGAAATAAGGTGTAGGCACTGTGTCACTCTCATGTTTAATTGTTTTTTCTACAGAAACATTATTTTTATTTGAATATTTCTATAAATGAATATTTCTATATTTCTATAATTTCTATATTTCTATAAATTTCTATAATGAACTGCAATCTCTTTAAGTACGTTTTTAGCTTTTTGGGTGTTCATTTGCCCTTATTATTTTGCAAGGAATAAGTTATAAAAACTATCTCGCCCCTAAGATCAGTTTTATTTTAGAAGCTGTCGTCTTTAATAGAATATCTGTAAAATTTAAGAGGCGAATACCTTTTTTTATTTAGTTTTTTGGCTTATATAGATGTTAACTATTTCATATTTTTACCACGAAGTTATACGTATAATTTTGACCTCAAAGTCAGTTTTAAGTTATATAAGAAGCGTATTTAGTAAAATTTCTGTATAAATAATTGGCAAACACCATTATTTTTTTTTAGGTTTTTTAAAGTTTTAATAATTCATATTTTTTGGCACGAAATGAATTATAAGCATAATTTTGTTCCAATGGTATGTTTTAAGTTCCATAGAAACGTAGTCTCTAGTAGAGTATTAAATATAAAACACAAGTTTTTTCAAGTGAAAATAAAGAGTAACATTAAAACTTCAAATAATTTGAAATAATTTCGTATATGAAAGGGTTTGCGCCGCCTACATACCTCACTCTTTATGCTTAAATTTCTTAGTACTTTTTAAAAACCTTCTTATTCTAAATGGACGACCCTTGTGTTTTCCAGGAGTCGTTCTTAAAGAATTGGGACGATAAACAAACATTAGCGAAAAGAGCAAGGTATTGAGGAGGTGGCAACCCCCTTATATACGAAATAATTTCTGTTCATTTTATTATTTAATGTTGCCCCTTACTTTTAGTTGTAAAAACATGTTTTTTTTGTATTTAATTTCTTATTGTTTTTTAAGTTAAGTTAATCCCACGTAAAATCTCTTCCTCCGGAGAATTCCTCCCCACACACAATTCCATCCTTGCTGAAACTCTCCCTGAAAATTTGTGAACGATTCTATCTGAAAAATTCTCCTTACCATACTTTCACTTGAAAAAAGACTTTAATATCTGATTGTTTCTCAAATCATGCCAAAAATCTCCCTCCGTTGTAAATTTCTCCTGGAAATCTCAACCCTCAGTGGAAAGTTGCTCCCACGGTAAATTCTCCCATGGAGAATTTCTTCCACAAAAAATTCCCCGTGGAGAATTTCTCCTACGGAAAATCCCCTCCCGACATTGTCAACATTCTCACTTCACGCTCCTTAAATAATAAAGTCAGAAAAATAAGCCAAAAAATAATTTTGGAAATCATGGGCTATAACTTGCTATGGGATGGGAGGACAGATATCCCCAGATCCCAGTTTGCCCCCTCTCCTAGCTGAGATGTAGTGTCTTCAAAAATCTCGTCAAAACTAAGATAGGATTACATAATTCAAGTATCCACAGAAACAAATCAGTGTTCTTTAGTATACCTTTGCCTTTATGGTACTATATGGCTTATTTTTCACTGTCATTCTCATTTGACATGGGAAAAGCACTTCAAATTTGCCCCCCCCCCCCGAGGACTTTGAAGAAATTACGCCACTCTCGAAAACCTTTCTAATAACAGTCGCAAAAATATTTTTAAATCCCATGTGGAAATATTAACACAATGCCGTTTGAACTACTATAGCCAGGATCAAAGAGCATCGGTAACTTACAAGATTGGGAGGAATTGATGCTAATATCAACAAAAAACCAACGCCATCTACTGTTTGGTGACACTCGACATTTTTTCAGTTTAATAATAAGAATAATCGATTTAATTTGCGTAGTTGGTAAAAATTAGTGTAGTAATTAGAGTCTGATCTCAGTTTCTGATAGAAAAAAGATGATAAAGCTTGAAAAAAATGCCAAGTATCACCGAACGCTAGATGGCGTTGATGGTTTTTTGCCAACACTAACACCAGTTTCCACTCTTATGTTGCCCCACTCTTTAGCGAGGAAGTTGTTTATATCACAACTAAAGGTCGTATCTGATTTCTCCAATCTTCTGTGATACTGGCAACTTTAAAATATTACATATCGTCACTGCGAGGCTGAAAGGTGGTATTTGACATTTTCACACTTCTGGGATAGTTTTCAAAAATGTTTGCTAACCACCTTTAAAGGGAGGTTTGCCCTGCTATTATTCCCGTAGACAACCGATTAGCAAAAGATTTTTGCAACAATCTCAGAAGTGTGAAAATGTCAAATAGCAGCTTTAGGCATGGCTCTGACGTTACGTGCTAGTTGGCGGTTGACAGTGTGACATATAGTAGAGAATTACCAACGCAATTAGTTTTATCTTAATTCCAATATTAGGAAGTTTAATTAGTTAGGAAGCAAAAACGTAATTTATTTTTTCTTTGCCGCTTTTAGATGTTCTCTTTAATTGTTTTCAAGCAAAGACAGCCACTATTTTTTAAAGTTGTCTGAAAAAAAGTAAAATACCCTGGTCGACAAGATATTATCACAAGGCTAATTTTATATATAACACTTTCATACGAGCAAGAAATTGCCGTCCCGTTTTTTCCTTGCCTTAAAACAAGAAAGAAATCTCTAAGGAGTAGAACAGGAGAATACTTTTCTTAAAAAGACATTGGAAAAATTGGCTTTGAGCTTCCTTTCTCAAATTATTTTTTTCTTTTTTTTACCAATTTCTCGCTTTTTCTTGAATTTCAAGCGGGAATACTAAAGTTGTTTACTGTAATTGAAATGCTTAATAGGTAAGGTATTTGTTGGAAATAAAGGAATAGAATTAGAGAAAACGTCACAATTTTCCGAGAATTATATTAAATGGTGAAAAAATAATATTTAAGGAAAAATAAAAAGATCTCGTCAGTTGAAGAAACAGAAGATGAACAAGAAAAACATTAATTCATCTTGTTTGCTAATATTTTCTGTTTAAAAATGAGGAACATCAACTACCAATTATTTTTCTATAATGCTTTCTGGTTTCACCTTTTATTTATTTTAAGTTTTCTATTGTTTCATCTCAATTTTCCATTGTTGGCTTGGATAAGATGTTGAATTCGTACACACACTCACACTTCTAAAGAGTTTTTGTTTCAACCTATTAAAGTTTTAATTCTTCACTGATTTCATGTTATGCTTCTTCCCGTCTCTCTTCCCCCGTCTCTCTCTCTCTCTCTTTCCCTGCCTCTCTTTTCCCATCTCTCTATCGCTCTCTCTTTTTCTTTTTCTCTCTCTGCTCTGGCAAAATTACAGGCTGATTCTCGAAGCATACAGTATAAACAGATTTGGCATTTCTTTTGGCATCAAATATAACACTGCCTAGTCTGTCTAATGGCAACTACTAACTGTTTTTTTTTTTGTTCTCTATTCTTAAGTTGTTATCAGAAAGTCCCAATTTGATAAAAAAATCCTTAAGACGAAGTTTTCCTTAGGTAGAGACTCTCCCTAATTTTTCAACAATTAGGGATCAGCCGAACCCTTCAAAGGGTGTCGGGGGTAATTTTCAAGTTGTAAACATCCCCACCGTTTGCCTTCCTATGTGAATTTAAATTTTAGAATTCCAAAGAAAAAACAGCAGGACTCGTCTTAATTTCCTTTTCTATGAAACATATTAATTTATGAATTGCTCAGGTTTGATGCTTTTTTTTTGGGTAAAACTTAGCTGGCTTTTTAGATTCTTTTGAAAGCTAAATTAATGGCGAAATCGAATCAGTTTTTCTTACATTTTTCTTACACAGGATTTCCTGCTGAATAACATTCAACAACAGTGTCCTCGTTAGAGAATCGGCCTAATTAAACAGTAATCATAAAACTGCTAGACATTATTGAAGTAACTCATTCGTACCAAGATAGAAAAATCAATTAGCAAAAGAATTCTAATATGTTTGTGTTTTTACTTTTTTTTTCTCTGAAGCGGTCAAGCTTGACGGAAATTAAAAGTACGTTGCTTCAGACTTTGTTATTATTTTTTCGTCTGGATTTTCTTTTTCATCTTTGACGGAACTTAGAAAAATTTTGATTCAGATTTACTTCCCCGTTTTTTTTTTGGTAAAACTAAGCTGGCCGATTTTTCAATTCATGTGAAAACTAAATTAATGGAAAAACAGGATTTGTTATCCCTTTGCACGATTTCCTACAGAATAATATTCGACTATATTAGGTTCGTTATAGAACAGACGTAATTACGCGATAATTATAAAGCTACTGATTATTGTGTAGACTATAATAAGAACATAAAAAGTAAAGGGAGAATAATATATATGTCTATTTTACTAAAAAAAAAGCTTCTGTAGGATTGATCGTCTTTAATGAACGTAATGATGTATTGATTTATACTTTTTTTTAGTAAAGATGAAAAGGTGACGTTGGGTAATGAAAAGATTGATCAGGTGGGCAGCTTCACTTACCTTGGTAGTACTATTAGTAAAAATGGTGGGAGCAGTGAAGATGTTAAAAGTAGAATAGCCAAGGCTCAGGTTTTTTTTCACATGTTAAAAAATATTTGGAAGAATAGGAAGATAAATCTGCAAATCAAGATTAGAATATTAGAAGCTACAGTGATGACAGTAGTCAAATATAGCTCTGAAGCATGGGCACTTCAAAAGCGGATGAAGATTTTCTAGATGTTTTCCAGAGAAGTTGCTTAAGGATTGTTCTGGGTACCCGGCTGACTGACCGTTTTTCAAACAATAGGCTCTACGAAAAATGTGGTTCAATACCGCTCTCTAGGGCTATTAAATAAAAAAAACAAGTTTTTTTTTAACTGAAAATAAGGAACAACGTTAAAACTTAAAACGAACTGAAATTATTCCGTATATGAAAGGGACTGTCCCCTCCTTAACGCCTCGCTCTTTACGCTGAAGTTTTTTTATTGTTTAAAAAAATAGAGTTGTGAGAAAGTCAAACTTTAGCGTAAAGAGCGAGGAGTTAAGGAGGGGACAGCCCCTTTCATATACGGAATAATTTCTGTTCGTTTTAAGTTTTAACGTCGTTCCTTGCTTTCAGTTAAAAAAAAAACTTGTTTTTTTATTTAATTTTGAACGTTTTTGAATTAATGCAGGTTTTGGTTTTGGCTCACCGTACCTGAATAATTAATATAAAATTTGCATATTAATTTCACTTTTTTGGTTAAATGGCTTTCTCAAAACTTGTTTAATTTTATTTTCGAACGTTTTTATTAGTAATAGATATACGTTACTTACAAATTAACTTACGTAACGAACTTCTATATTCATATATTTTTAATACGCATATTAGGGGGTTCGCCCCCTAGTCAATACCTTGCTCTTTAAGCTGAAGTTCAAATTTTATTCCAATTCTTTAAAAATGACCGCTTAATCACATAGGCCGTTAATTAGAATAAATAGCTCTTATAAAAGTACTGAAAAATCTTTGGCTTAAAGAGCGAGGTATTGACTAGGGGGTGAACCCAATCATATATGTAATATTTTCTGTTCGTTTAAAGTTTTGATGTTGCTACTGTTGCAGCTGAAAACTTGTGTTTTTATATTTAATTTCTGATCTTTTTTTAAATAATGCTGGGAGGTCCGGCGTCCCCTTCACAGCAATGTTCCTTCCCCCATGAAAACTTCTCCATGGAAAGATCCTCCCACATAACCCTCGACCAACCAGCCTCCCACTACCAGAAAAAATCTCCCCTGAAAACGTTTGTATACTTCCCAATAACCAATACTATATGTTAGCACTGGGTAAAGTTTATAACTTTCAGCCCCCCCCCCCCTGGAACTTCGGGGTATTAAGCCGTCCTAAAAGACGTACTTATAATATTTTTGAAGATGCTGAACAAAATGGCTCTCTCAAAATTTTGATGAGTTGATTTTGGGAAAAAAATGAGCGTGGGAGGGGGCCTAGTTGCCCTCCATTTTTTTGGTAACTTAAAAAGGGAACTAGAACTTTTAATTTCCATTCCAATGAGCCCCCCCCCAAGATATTCTAGGATCACTGGGTCGATACGATCACCCCTGAAAAAAAAAATAAATAAAAAAAAAAAAAAAAACACGCACCTGTGATCTTTCTTCTGGCAAAAAATGCAAAACTCCTTGTTTTTGTAGATAGGAGCTTGAAACCTCTACAGTAGGGTTCTCTGATGCGCTGAATATGATGGTGTGATTTTCATGAAGGTTCTATAACTTTTAGGGGGTCTTTCCCCCTTTTTTCGAAAATCAGCCAAATTTTCTCAGGCCGTAACTCTTGATGGGTATGACTAAACTTGATTAAACTTATACATTTGCAATCAACATTAAAATCTGATTATTTTTGTGTATCTATTGGTATCAAAATTCCGTTTTCTAGAGTTTCGGTTACCATTAAGCCGAGTCGCTCCTTACTTACAGTTCGTTACCACGAACTGTTTGATAATGAAAGAAAGGTTGAGGTGGCTAGGGCACGTTGTGCGGATGAAGGATGAATGACAGATTGCCGAAGATTGTTCATTTCGGCCAACCGTCTAGGGCTAAACGGAAAGCAGGTCATCCTCGTCTGCGGTGGGAGGACGTCATAAAAAAAGATTTAAAGAAAATGGAAACTTCGTGGGAGGGTGTAAAAAGGGAGGCTTTGAATAGATTGGGATGGAGGAAGAGCGTGCGTAGCTGTGTTGGCCTCAGGCGGCTTTGTGTTACGGTGAGTTGTTAGTAGTAGTAGTAGTTTTTCGTTATTGATAAGTTTAATTTTATTCTTTTTTTTGAAGTTCTATAAAATGTAGTTTCTTTCTTATTAAAGTAAAATATGATGGAATAATGGAAACGGAAAACAAAGGGAGATATCTGTAAACATGAGCGAAGATCCCCCCCCCCTACTTCAACCATCGCTCCTTACGCCAAACTTTTACCTTTATTATGAATGAAACAATTTGCATCTTGCAAAGGGGTCTCTCTATCTTCATTCTACGATAATGAATGTCCTAATTGAGGTTTATTTTGTTTATAATATTGGGGCTTCAATAATACTGGAAACCGTAAAGTTTCCGTTTCATTTTCTAGAGCACAAGAGTTGGATAAAACAATAACATAGTCAAGGGTGTATCCAGGGGGTTTAGGGGGTTTGACCTCCCCCCTCGAAATGATTTTCCGACTCGTATAGAAACGTAACAAAACTTAATATAATTTTTTTCGTGAAAAACTGATTCTCTCTCTCTCTCTCTCTCTCTCTCTCTTTTTACCCCTTTGAAATATTTTATCCTTTTAGAACTGTTAAGTCTAACCCAGATCACTCTAGAATTGTTTTATTCCATTTGAGCATTTTAGGTTTATATTTTCGTTGCACATAAGAGGATTTCTCCTGCTTTTTTTTGAAAGGATTACTATCTCTTGTTAGAAATAATTTTATTTTCCTTGTACTTTTTAGTGTCAATAAAAATTCCACGGAAAGATCCTAAGTAATAGCAAAAGTACGTGTCTTCAGATTTAATTAAACCTAGTTTTTTTTTCCAGAAAATGCTTCACTTTAAGACAAATTGTTATTGTCCCTCAAAGGACGAAAGGTGACAAAAAACCGAAAACATGTTTCGAAAGTCTAAATAGAATTGTTGTTAACCAGAAGTCCGAGGCAGGCGCTTACGCTGGAATTTACTTTTGAGCGGGGAAAAATTGGAAAAAAGCAATAACGAAAATTGTTTAAAAAATACTGGTAATTATACAGAAAATCGTAAATCTTTTAATATTCTGCCAGGAAGGTGGGGTTCAAGGTACCCCTTTCCCCACCCCAACTGCATAAACGCCTTATCCAAATTTCCCGAACTTAAACGTAGATATGTTTTAGGGTTATTGGACCAGGTTTTTTTCTATTCTAGAGTCCAGTTCGTTCCAATGTAATTCATGTTTTGTTTATTTATTTTATTAGTTTAACAGTAAAATCCAGAGAAACCGAAGGAGTACTTGTAATAAATCTTCTGCTTTGAAAACTTGTCATTCTTCTTAGTGGCGGAAGATTTCGCACAGAAGAGCCAGTCAGGTTATTAAAAGGTGGGGCTATTTGTTTCTCTGGAAATTGCGTTTCCCTTTCAGTCTAGATTTGTTACTCCGATTTAGCTAACTCAACAAATTACATCAATCGTACTTTATAAAATTTTTTAATGGTTTACAAAATCGGTATTAAGTATTTACAAATGGGTATTTACACCAATAGGTATTGATTTACAAAATCAAATCATATTTTTAGCCACGAGATTATTGGAAAGGAGTCTCTCTTGTTTTTTTTTTGTTAATTCCTCTAAAATGATCCATTAAACTACTCTCTACGATGTTCCAGTGCCCCGCTATCTGCGGGAAAAAAAAATATACATACTGTCGATGCAGAATATCGTGGTTGCAGCCACTTTTCTTGATTTCTAAACCAGTATATTTTCCTTGTTATTCAAGCCAAAGGAGGGTAATTTTCCTATTTAGGGTTTTCCAACAAGACGGTTCTAATGGTGTACTTCTTGTTTTGATCTAATTCTAAATTCAGGAGTTATGGGCTATTAAATTTTCTAGTATTAGACGTGATCGTCTCTTACTAGGCTGCTAGCTACCGCTGCAACCTGGATACCAGGAGAAAAGGCTAATGGTCATCCTTTTTACTTGGCCAGTTAAAAAAAATTTGTTATTTAAAAAATCCCTTCAATAGAGCAAACTACATTAATTTTTTTGATGACCCATCCCTTTCGAAGGAATAGATATATCGCTGAATATACGGTGAAAGAGTTTTTATTTAGAAAACAGGACTGGGAAAAAACATTGAGCGCTTGTTGATTCTTTGAAGATAACCCCTGACTTAATTATTTTGTCCTCCTATATGTTTCGAGTGAAATAATCATATGAATATGGTTTATGTTTTCCACAAAATCTGGCAATAATAAGAATCTAATACCAGGAGACTGTGCTTCACTCCGTAAAAAAGACTGTTTTTTAAGAACTTTTATATTATAGTATATTATTCTACAAACTTCTGACTTACTTGTCAACATAAATGCACACAAATGGTCATTACAACCAAAAACATCTCATATCGTTGAGTGGCTATCCATTGGAAAATCCGCTGCTGAATCGGAATGAACTCTATTTTAATTACACAGACATCCATCTCTCACATTTTTCAATGAATCCTTAATGGTCAAATATATGACTATTACACGTCAAAAATAGAAAATTAACAAGATTTTGGCAAAATTTATAAAATTATGAATGAATTTGTTTCCGTTAAGAAATAGGAAAGAGGATGTGGGAATATGCCAGCAGCTGTTTTCTGTTAACCTGACCTCACACAGAAAAAACTCTTATCATCTTAGTACGTAAGTGACATCGAATGTCATTAAGTTCTAGCAATTCGCTTAAGTCTAATCCATATATAGGTTTGAAGTACCAAGAACGATGAAATGAAATCAGATAATGGGAATTGCTTGAGTTAAAATCTATGCAAAAACTTATATTTTTGAAAAACTAAGAAAAATCAGCCTCAATTTGAAATAAAAAAAGATCTCAATTTGCAGTCATGCAAGTTTTGGTACTCGTGGGTGAAAAAATAGATGTGGATAAAAAATCAGCAACAAGAAACCTGAAAACATATGGCAACAACCAACTTCGAAATATTCCACTTTCCTTTTGAAAGTGGAGCTGTCTTTGGGAGCCAACAGATTGTTAATGTTTAACTTTTAGGGAGAAAATGCCTTGTCAAATTAAATTTATTAGTTTTGCTTATTTATTTTCGCGGTTCAACATGGCAACACTGGCAAAAGACGAAGTACTGCTCGAATGACTTCATAATTCTGAAACAACCAAAAGAAAGTTCTAGAAAATTATGGTTTTTAGGCATAAATGGGCCTAAGATAGATCTTGGGGGTTCAAAATGTTTTATTTAATTGATTTTAGTACTTCAACTGGACATCAATGTCTTGGTGTAATCTACTACTACTATTAACAACTCACCGCAGCACCAAGTTGCCTGAGGCCAACACAGCTGCGCAAGCTTCTCCTCCACCCCAATCTATTCAAAGCCTCCCTTTTTACACCCGCCCACGAAGTTCCCATTTCCTTTAAATCTTTCTTTCTGACGTCCTCCAATCCCAGACGGGGAAAACCTGCTTTCCGTTTAGCCCTAGATGGTTGGCCGAAAAGAAAAGTCTTCGGCAATCTGTCATCCTTCATCCGCACAACTTGCCCTAGCCACCTCAACCTTTCACTATCAGCCAATCATAATTTGCGTTGTCTCTTTCAAGCAACCCTCAGTGTGAAACCAATAAATTCAATAAATTCAGCAACTTGTTCCTTTAGAGCAAGTTGTAGCTTTAAGCTTGTTGCAAAATCGCAAGTTTCACAAGGATTCTGAAACACTAAGCAGGAAAACCGATCATGTGCATTACTTTTTTTATTTCACTTGATTTTGAATATTCCCTGGTACTGTAGGAAATTTTCCAGGAAAATACGTTTAAATATCAACAGAATAAAGGTGTACAATAATGGCCTGACAAATAAATTATGGGAGGGTTCTAAACTAATAAACTGAAGTATTAAACTGACAATATTAAATATTATATAAAATTGCAGTATGTGAAATATTAAACTGACTCTTTTCACGTTAATATCAATAAGAAAATTTTCTCAAATAAGTGCACTTATCACAAGGTATAATTTATTATTCTTGCAGATTGCAGCAAAGCCGGGTGCTCAGAACCTCCGTTGTTTGTTCAGGATCGCGTTTGTACCAACTGAAGCCTATGATCTTTTAAAGAGGGACCCAGTGGCTTTCGAGTACCTTTATGTTCAGGTAGGATCTCCCTTGAAATTTGTGGGGGAAATTCCAAGCTTAAGGAAAATTTCCTTAAGGTTTTTCGGGTTTCTTGATAGAAATGTACCCCTGGGTAGACATAAATCAGGGCTAAATAAATAGTATAAAAAGCGGTACTTTGATGTTATAGCGCATATGCTAAGTATTTCATCCATTGACGCACTGTAGAACCGGTTTCTTCTTAGTTTCTTTCAGCTAAGTGTGAGAAAGACAAGGTACAGGATAGCTGGAAAATATTTAATTTGGGCTATATATTTGCCAATTAGGGGTTTGAAGTTAGAAAACACATCTTACTTCACAATATGCAGAATAATTGTACCTAACACATTTTGCGTGCAGACTGGCTATACTTTACTCCCCCCCCTAATGTGCAAATATATAGCCCATATTTGTTTCTAAGGTATTAAATTTTCATCATATTCTGTGATAATTCGTTAGGATTAGTTAGAGAAACAGGTTCTACTTAGATGAAGAACTTAACATAGGCGCAATAACATATAAGTACCTAAACAGGTTCATGAATGTATCCGTTTCATGGTTGTAGCAAGTTTCATAGTCAAGCTAATTCAAGCCTCAATCTTTCAGTAGCTCTAATATTCAGTAGCTCTCTTTAGCTATCTATATGAAGCCCGTTACTCCCCCTGTCAAATTTTAAGTTTTAAGATTGCTATTATTTCTTCCTAATATGAATGCTATTATTTCTTCCTAATATGAAGCCCGTTACTTCCCCTGTCGAGTTTTAAGATTGCTATTATTTCTTCCACGCCTTCTTGTTCTTTCCATATTTTTTCATTTTATATTTTTCCTAATTTATTTCATTTTTACGTTTTCACCAATTCGAGTTTTTCTTCGTTTGGAAACTAATCGACAAAATAATAATCGTTTTTTTACCACATCGTAATAGGAGGATTCAAAATCCTATAATAGCTTTTAATTAATAACAAGACCCAATTTTAATAAACACATTATTTTGAATGTGACAATAAATACCTCTTATGCAGGTTCTGAAATTTCTGAGAATGAAACCTTATCCATATTGAATTTGGAAAGTCAATCGATATTCTTTCAAGACTTCATGACAAAGACTTTGCCAAAATCACGTCAAACTTCTCGCCGAATTAATTTACCCAACTCTTTTCTGAATTCATTAGTTGAATTCTTTGTCAAATTATTGTATTGCCAAAAAATAATGGCGAACCATTTAGCCGTCCCACCTCCCTGGCTCTCTGAGAGCTAGTCAAGAGATTATGATAAATTTTCAGAAAATGCAGTAGGGTAAAACCATTCTAATGCTACATTGTTATTCCATTAATCTAAAGACTATTCTAATAACCGTTTTTCTTTTTTAATGTTGTGAACTAGTATCCAAATTCTTTGGAATTTCAGAAAAAATTGGTTAAATGGTGATGGAAAAATCTTATTTTTTGAGCAAATGGATCTAATATGCACAACAACGATTAAATTGCATTGACGAAAATACTAGTTTCGTCTGTCGTAGGAAGTGCTGATTTTCGTGAAAATTACTAATTTTTCGTAAAAACTTAGCAATTAGGTTATATTTCTTGTGTATTATTTATTTGCTGACTAGAGACTTATTTTTTTTTGCTTAAATAAACTCATTAAATTCTTGTCATAATCTGAAATTTATTTTGCTGTGGTGGGGCTGAGAGCCAGAGCAATAAAGTATATGGTTACTGTCCTATGGGTGACAAAATATCTTTCATTTCTATCGGTGACAAATTATTTGATTAAATAGAAACAAAAATCAAACACAATTAACGAGTAATGTTATGAAGATAAATGGAAATTTACCTGAACGGCAGTCAGCCTCTCATCCGTGACATTTAGTGAGTTGCTGGTACTTTACTGAAAACATCAGGTTTTTTATATATCCATTAAGAACGTTAACATAACTCCATTTTTAATCGGTATCACTTCTACCAATGCTAAAATATAACTTTCATCAATATTCGAAATAGGAGACCTTAAACTACAGATAAAGGGGTTTCCCGCCGTGACAATTCCAAATTTGCGCTTTATTTTTGATTACCGTCATTTTCTCGCCATTTGAAATTAGCTTTATCGTACTTTGAAGAACTTAGTTATTTCATACTATTAAGTTAACCTGAATAATGGTTGTAACTTTAGAATCAGTTGAAAACGAAAGATTTGTCACACTAAGAAGTTTCTTTGAGAACTAATGTTTTAGGTTTTGACTGTTCTGAGCCAAGGTACGCTCTTTCTACGTTTCATGTACTATCACAATTGTGATTAGTGTACATCTTAGAGGGCTTTAATTTAGTTTTCTATTAGAGGAACTGAGGTAAGAGCCAAGAATATCCTTGGAAGGGACTAAGATTGTATAAAATCTTTTGATTCTCGTATTTTAGGGAGCATAATTCCTTTCTGCAATTATTATAAATTATTTAACTTATGGCCTCCTTCCCTCACTCGCAAATAGCGTCCAGGTAAGGTTTTTAAAAATATAAATATTAGGCTACATTCGATTACCCTTTATAAATTTTTACTGTATTTCAGAGAAATTACTTCCTTTTTGCAATTAATATCCTCGCAATCTTTTTGCAATCAATGAATTGAATTTTATTAATAACCCATCTTTCAATCATCAAAAAGAAACGGAGCACAAACAAGAAAAAGAAAAGTAATTACGGTCACTCAACACTCGGAAACTACACACAAAAACTACTTGAGAAGGCGGACCCACTCATAGAGCGAAAATTCTAGTTTTTTCTCAGAAATCTTAGTGGCCTTTCAACTTTACCAAGAGGCTCAATAATACCATACTTACCGACAATATGGTAATTTCTAACCAAAAGTGGTACTTGTAGCAGATACCGTGCGTACTTAAAAAAATACTGTCCTAATATCTTTCTCATTAGGGGCACTCAAAATCTTCCAAAAGGGGGACAAAAACAATGCATGAGGCAGGGCAACTGCATTATAAAGACCATCATTGAAATGATCTGAAAAAGATTTGGGAGTGTTAGGCTCTTTTGGCTGTCTGCCAAATCATATCCCTCGCAGGTGCATATGGCTTAACTTTTAAAATAAATCTTAACCGCATTTAACGACCATCTACATATTTTTACCGAAATTGAAGGAAAATTTTTCATTTTAGCAAAAAATATGAATTTTCAAATCAGCGGTCCCTTTGCCTCTAAAGTAGATCCCTGGTGCATGCACATCCTTATCTTTTAATATAAGCCACTAAAGCAAATTTGATTATCTTTTACATATCCAGTTTAACTGGTTATCAGCTGCTGCTATTACCAATAAAGGTGGAAGATACTAATAGCACATATTAATGTCCTTAAAACTATGGGTCTCACATAGATGCATTAAAATGGTCTGAAAAAGATTGTTCTAATTTGAGAACCTAGAGCTTTCTTGGCTGTCTGCCAAATAGAATTCCTGGGAGATGCAAACGACTTATCTTCTAAAATAAATCTTTAACCGCATTTGATCATCTTTTACATATTTTTAGCGAATTTGAGGGGAAGTGTTTCACTTTTGTAATTAATATAATTTTGAATATAGGGTCTCCTTCCCTACCAAATAAAGTCCCTGGTGCGTTTGTATTCCTTATCTTTTAACAAGAACCCTATACCAAATTTGATCATCTTTTACTTATCCGGTATAACTGGCTATAACCAGTTAGTCATCAGCTAATTATAGTTAATTATTATTTTCACTAATTATGGTAATTATTTAATTATTATATTTAATATGCAGTTAAATATTACATTAACGGTAAATTCACAGTAAATTATAATATCCAGGTTATTATAATTTATAACAGCTACTTATAAGCTATAATTAATTATAATTATCGGCTGCTGCTATATAAATAAACGTAAAAAGATACTAAGAGCACACAATAATGTCCTGAAAACCATGGATCTCACACATATAGATCTCACAAATTCTAAATCGCATTTGATTAGCCTCTAATTGTTTTTAACGAATTTCAGGGCAAAATCTTTCCTTTTTGCAATTATATGAATTTTTGAATATATGGCCCCCGTGTCTCCCAAATAACGCCCCTGAACATATATGTTCCATATCTTATAATACATTTAGTTTAACTGGCTATAACCAGTTAATTATCAGATAATTATAGCTAAATATAACCGATAATTGTAATTGTTCGCTAATTATTACAGTTACTATACACGTAATTATTGCAGTTACTTACAAGTTACAGTTAATTATAATTTTAAGCTGCTGCTATCAAACAGTTCGTGGTAAAGAGCTGTAAGTAAGGTGCGAGCCGGCTCAATAGTAACCGAAAATCTAAGAAATTGAACTTTGATACAAATAGATATATCAAAGAACCGGCTCATTATGCTGATTTTAAAAATATACGTTTCATTAGGTTCAGTCTTAAGCATTAATGACTACGATCCTGAGAAAATTTGCCTCATTTCCGAAAAAACGAGGGTATAAACCCCTAAAAGCCCCAGAATCTTACCGAAAATCACACCATCAAACTCAACGTATCAGAAAACCCTCCAGTAGAGGTTACAAGTTCCTATCTGCAAAAATGGGGAATTTTGTATTTTTTGCCAGAAGAAAGATCACGAATGCGTGTTTATTTGTTGTTTTTCTTTGTTTTTTTCTAAGGGATGATCTTATCGACTTTCGAAGGGATGAAGTGGTCCTAGAATATCGTGAGAGTGCTCATTCAAGCGGAAACTAAAAGTTCTAGTGCCCTTTTTGAGTGATTAAAAAGATTGGTTGCCAACTAGGTCTTCTCCACCCCTTTTTCCCCCAAAATCGTTCAATCAAAATTCTGATATAGCCATTTTGTTCATCATAGCTGAAAAGTCCAATAACTGTATCTTTAGATATAATATACCCCCTTCCCCCACAGCCCCAGGGGAAAGGTCTTTTAGTTATAAAATTTGTTCATTATTTACGCATAGTACATGTCATTGGATTTGGAAAAAATCCTACACAAAATTCTTTTTATATGTCTTGCTTTCTCTTTTCCGTCTCAATTTTATGCATAGAGTTGTTAAGGGTAATTGTCCTGAGTAAATTCTCACCAGGATTGAATTATCTAGAGAGTATTTCCGTGAGGAGGGTATTTCTTCGTGGAGGTGGTTCAGATTTCCTGCGATTATTTAAAAAAAAAGATAAAAAATAAAAAAATAAAAAAATTTTCAACTGAAAGTAAGGAGCAACGTTTAAAATTAAAACGAACAAAAATAATTGCGTATATGAAGGGGTTTTCCTCCTCCTCAACGCCTCTCTCTTTACGCTAAAGTTTGAATTTTGTCCCACTTCTTTAAGAACGACTCCTGAATTACAAGGGTTGTTTAATTAAAACAACAAGAAGCTTTTATAAAAGTAATAAAAAATTTTAGCGTAAAGAGTGAGGTGCTGAGAAGGAGGTAAAACCCTTCATATACGTAATAATTTCTGTTCTTTTTAAGTTTTAATGCTGCTCCCTAATTTCAGTTGAAAAACAATTCTTTTTTTTATTTAATTCAAATAAAGGTGTAAGATACTAAGAGCGCATATCCATATCTTGAAAACCATGGATCTCCCATGGCTCCATTCAAATGATCTAGAAAAAACTGTTTTGACAAAAACTGGGAAGATATTAGGTAATTACTTACGCCTAGTGGCCCCTAAAGTTCTGCGAAATGATTTCCCCGCTGGGACGTAAAATTGAATATTGAAAAACTTGAGTACCGTAACTGACAACTTGAAATGTAGGGAATATTAGACTGAAAACAAGTTTTATCCTGAAATCGACAGTCCCAAATGGCCTGAAAAGTGTGTTTCCCTGACGGTACTAGGTAGAAAATTAAAAGTTTTTAATTAAGTTAAAATAATTAATACACCTAGAAATTAAAATAATACCAAGATCTAGACGAAACTTCTGTGTTTTAGCCGAAGAAAATGGGAACTTTATAATGTTTGGATCTTCTGTAATTTAATATGAGATGATGGGGATTAGCAAATCAGCGGATTAGCGATTAGGATTAGGGGATTAGCGATTAGCGCGACATAGGGTGCAGCGTTTGACAATTTCATTAAAAAATGCATAACTTCAAAGGAAGTTGTACATTAATTTGATATGATGCGATAGGATTAAAACTAAAATTTCTCTTTAAATGATAGTTAATGCCTATGTTTTATTGAATAAAAAAAACAAGTTTTTTCAACTGAAAGTAAGGAGCAACGTTAAAATTTAAAACAAAGAAATTATATTGTATGTTGTTAAAGGATTGGGACAAAATTCAAACTTTAGCGTAAAGAGCAAGGTGTTGAGGAGGGGGCAATCCCCTTCATATACGTAATAGTTTCTGTTTGTTTTAATTTTTAATGCTCCTCCTTATTTTCAGTTGAAAAAACTAGTTTTTTTTATTCAATAAAACATAGTAATTAACTATCATTTAAAGAGAAATTTTTCTCTTTAAAAAAAAACAAGTTTTTTCAACTGAAAGAAAGGAGCAACGTCAAAACTTAAAACAAAGAAATTATATTGTCTGCTGTTAAAGGATTGGGACAAAATTCAAACTTTAGCATAAAGAGTAAGGTGTTGAGGAGGGGGCAATCCCCTTCATATACGGAATAATTTCTGTTCGTTTTAATTTTTAACGTTGCTCCTTACTTTCAGTTGAAAAAACTAGTTTTTTTTATTCAATAAAACATAGGAATTAACTATCATTTAAAGAGAAATTTTTCTCTTTAAAAAAAAACAAGTTTTTTTCAACTGAAAGAAAGGAGCAACGTCAAAACTTAAAACAAAGAAATTATATTGTCTGTTGTTAAAGGATTGGGACAAAATTCGAACTTTTAGCATAAAGAGTAAGGTATTGAGGAGGGGGCAATCCCCTTCATATACGGAATAATTTCTGTTCGTTTTAATTTTTAACGTTGCTCCTTACTTTCAGTTTAAAAAACTAGTGTTTTTTATTCAATAAAACATAGGAATTAACTATCAATTAAAGATAAATTTTTCTCTTTAAAAAAAACAAGTTTTTTCAACTTAAAGTAAGGAGCAACGTCAAAAATTAAAACAAATAAATTATATTGTCTGTTGTTAAAGGATTGGGACAAAATTCGAACTTTAGCATAAAGAGTAAGGTATTGAGGAGGGGGCAATCCCCTTCATATACGGAATAATTTCTGTTCGTTTTAATTTTTAACGTTGCTCCTTACTTTCAGTTGAAAAAACTAGTTTTTTTTATTCAATAAAACATAGGAATTAACTATCATTTAAAGAGAAATTTTTCTTTAAAAAAAACAAGTTTTTTCAACTGAAAGAAAGGAGCAACGTCAAAACTTAAAACAAAGAAATTATATTGTCTGCTGTTAAAGGATTGGGACAAAATTCAAACTTTAGCATAAAGAGTAAGGTGTTGAGGAGGGGCAATCCCTTCATATACGGAATAATTTCTGTTCGTTTTAATTTTTAACGTTGCTCCTTATTTTCAGTTTAAAAAACTAGTGTTTTTTATTCAATAAAACATTGGATTTAACTATTAATTAAAGAGAAATTTTTCTATTTAAAAAAAACAAGTTTTTTCAACTTATATTAAGGAGCAACGTTAAAACTTAAAACAAATAAATTATATTGTATGGTGTTAAAGGATTGGGACAAAATTCAAACTTTAGCGTAAAGAGTAAGGTATTGAGGAGGGGGCAATCCCCTTCATATACGTAATAATTTCTGTTCGTTTTAATTTTTAACGTTGCTCCTTATTTTCAGTTGAAAAAACTAGTTTTTTTTATTCAATAAAACATAGGAATTAACTATCATTTAAAGAGAAATTTTTCTCTTTAAAAAAAAACAAGTTTTTTCAACTGAAAGAAAGGAGCAACGTCAAAATTTAAAACAAAGAAATTATATTGTCTGTTGTTAATGGATTGGGACAAAATTCGAACTTTAGCATAAAGAGTAAGGTGTTGAGGAGGGGGCAATCCCCTTCATATACGGAATAATTTCTGTTCGTTTTAATTTTTAACGTTGCTCCTTATTTTCAGTTGAAAAAACTAGTTTTTTTTATTCAATAAAACATAGGAATTAACTATCATTTAAAGAGAAATTTTTCTCTTTAAAAAAAACAAGTTTTTTCAACTGAAAGAAAGGAGCAACGTCAAAACTTAAAACAAAGAAATTATATTGTCTGTTGTTAAAGGATTGGGACAAAATTTAAGCTTTAGCGTAAGGAGCGAGGTGTTGGGGAGGGGGCAATCCCCTTCATATACGTAATAGTTTCTGTTTGTTTTAATTTTTAATGCTCCTCCTTACTTTCAGTTGAAAAAACTAGTGTTTTTTATTCAATAAAACATAGTAATTAACTATCATTTAAAGAGAAATTTTTCTCTTTAAAAAAAAACAAGTTTTTTCAACTGAAAGAAAGGAGCAACGTCAAAATTTAAAACAAAGAAATTATATTGTATGTTGTTAAAGGATTGGGACAAAATTCAAACTTTAGCGTAGAGAGCGAGGTGTTGTGGCGTGGGCATTCCCCTTCATATACGGAATGATTTCTGTTCGTTTTAAGTTTTAATGTTGGTCCTTACTTTCAGTTGAAAAAACTAGTTTTTTTTATTCAATAAAACATAGGAATTAACTATCATTTAAAGAGAAATTTTTCTCTTTAAAAAAAACAAGTTTTTTCAACTGAAAGGAAAGGAGCAACGTCAAAACTTAAAACAAAGAAATTATATTGTCTGTTGTTAAAGGATTGGGACAAAATTTAAGCTTTAGCGTAAGGAGCGAGGTGTTGAGGATGGGGCAATCCCCTTCATATACGTAATAGTTTCTGTTTGTTTTAATTTTTAATGCTCCTCCTTATTTTCAGTTGAAAAAACTAGTTTTTTTTATTCAATAAAACATAGGAATTAACTATCATTTAAAGAGAAATTTTTTCTTAAAAAAAAACAAGTTTTTTTTCAACTGAAAGAAAGGAGCAACGTTAAAACTTAAAACAAAGAAATTATATTGTCTGTTGTTAAAGGATTGGGACAAAATTCAAACTTTAGCATAAAGAGTAAGGTGTTGAGGAGGGGGCAACCCCCTTCATATACGGAATAATTTCTGTTCGTTTTAAATTTTAATGTTGCTCCTTACTTTCAGTTGAAAAAACTAGTTTTTTATATTTAATTTCTGATCGTTTTTAAATAATGCCAGGAAATCTGACCTCCACGGAGAAATCCCCTCCCCACGAAAAGATCCTCTAGACAATTCAATTCGGGTGAAAATTTACCCTGGACAACATCTCCACACGTAAAATTGAGGCGGAAAAGAGAAAGCAAGACATATGAAAATAATTTTTATAGGAATTCTGGCAAACTCCCCCAGTGTAAAACTTCCCCTGACAAGATCACCCCCTGGAAACTTCTCTCACGATGGAAAATTCCACGTGGAAAAACCCTCAACAAAAAATTCCTCCCCCACCTGAAAATGTATACATACTTCCCAATAACAAATACTATGCGTAAACAATGGGTAAGTCTTATAACTTCGAAACCTTTCTTCTAGGGCTGTGGGGGGAGGGGTAATGTTATATCCAAAGACATGGTTATTGGTTTTGTCAACTATGACGAACAAAATGGCTATCTCAAAAATTTTATCTGACGATTTTTAGAAGAAAATGGGAGGGGGAGGGGGCTAACTGCCCTCCAATCTTTTTGGTCACTTAAAAACTTTTAATTTCCGTTCGAATGAGCCTTCTCTTGATACTCTAGGACCACTGTGTCGATACGACCACTTTTGGGGAAAACAAAGAAAACTACAAGAAAATAAACACGCATCCGTGATTTTTCCGGCAAAAAATAGAAAATTCCACATTTTTGCAGATAGAGAACAGGTTCTCTGATAGGCTGAATCTGATGGTGTGATTTTCATCAAGATTCTTCGATTTTTAGGGGCTGTGTTCCCCCTTTTCCAAAAATTCAGGCAAATTGTCTCAGGCTCATAGCCTTTGACGTGTAACATTAAACTTAATGAAACTTGTATATTTGGATTCAGCATAATCGGCCAATTCTTTTGATATATCTATCAGTATCAAAATTCCGTTTTTAGAGTTTCGGTTACTATTGACGCGCGTCGCTCCTTACTTACAGTTCGTTACTACGAACTGCTTAATTTTCAAGGATTACTTGAAGTCAAAATCCAGTCGGCACAAATTAGGCCTAGGTCAAATCGAGAGAATCTTATCAAGTTAAGTAGGCTACTTAACCTTCAGCAGGTAGGTCTACTGGGGAGAAAATTCTCCTTTCTCTACCCTCCCGGGCATTTTGAAGCACCTGAAAAGACGAGTCTGAAATTCAACTTATAAAGTTAACGAGTTATAGAGGTATTCCAAATGACGATTTGAGTTACAGAGGTACGCAGTCACTAAACCTACTCCCTACAGCCACTGCATAGTTAAGAATTAGTGTATAATAGTCTTGACTTATCAGTCTTTACTTTCAAATGTCAAGACTTGACTTTCAAATGTCAATAACAAATTTAATTTGCTAGGAAATAGCAAAACATTGATAACTGAGAATTAACAGAATCTGATACAGAGATATGTTAAACAAAATTAATACATATCAAAGCTTACATGTTGCAACCTGCATACCAGGGTTTCGACTAACAGAGGTCCCTTGAAAAACTTCAAGATACAGAGGTAAACTTTGACTTGTGGAGGTAAAATGAAAATTAAATGACGGCTTATCTACTTAATTTTGACTTATAGTGGTAACTTTCACTGACCCTTAGAGGTAAGGGTCACTTCGACTTACAGAGGTAAAATATAACCACAACATTATTTCGAATTATGCATGGTTTCTTCTTCGACTTAGACAGGTATTTCCAAGGTGATTGAAAATGGTTCAAGATATCGAGGATTTATGTATATATATATATATATGATATATATATATATATATATATATATATATATATATATATATATATATATATATATATATATATATATATATATATATATATATATATATATATATATATATATATATATATATATATATATATTCCGATCCTATATGATTCTTGCATACGTCATGGATACCCCTGGGAAAAAATGCTATAGGTTGTAATTTAAATGTATAGGCTAATATGACTTGACATCATTCAGATGAAAAATGTTTTTTGCGAAAATTAAGGCCCTAAACGAATTTTTCCAAACTCTTGATCTATCTAAATCGTTTTTCAGGCTGGAAAACTTCAGTCTGCCAATTAAAAAAAAATAAATAAATATGGAGCTGTTTTCGAGAAATATACATACGCAATTACACAATTATTGCTCGCTTAAAGTAGAAAAAGAATATGTATACATCTATCTTTATATATATATATATATATATATATATATATATATATATATATATATATATATATATATATATATATATATATATATATATATTATATATATTATATATATATATATATATATATATATATATATATATATATATATATATATATATATATATATATATATATATATATATATATATATATATATATATATATATAAAGATATGTACGACCACCTACAGGCTGAACTCCTACTTCCTGGCCATGGTCGATCCCTCACTGAATATACACCAGACGTGATGCTGTCCTACCGAGGGAATCCTGTAGCTACAGTAAAAAAGGGTGCTCGACAAGGATCAGTCACATCTCCTTGTCCCTTTAATAACTGTGTTATTGAACCACAGTCTACTATAGAGACAACATACATAGCTCGTGGCATAGAGGATACAATGCTAGCTTACGCTGATGACATTCTGAACACCCGCCGCACAGTCGCAGGTACAAAGACCACCTTCTCCCCTCTACAATCAAATTACAGACGCATTGGTCTTGGATTTAACCCAGAGAAGTCGGATATTCGTCTGTTCAACTGGCGCCAAGAAGAGGTCTCGTCTCTGAGGCTGGGAGAAATGTCTGTAGCCCCTATCTTAAAAATTATTTACCTTGGCTTACCAATTGGAAAGGATTTAAGAACTACCCGCTCCCTTCTTATTGATCATCTCCGTAAACGCCTGGCTTTTGCTTACAGTAGAGTAGTCTCATCTAAAATTTGGTACAAACGTAATTCTGGCTCGACTTTATAACACAGTATCCCTTCTCCATTTTCTACATTTAAGCCCGTTTTGGGGAATTTTTCCAGAGCCAGAGAAAACAAAGCTTAGATCCACGTATTTTAAGTACGGAAAGTTCTTGTTGCGGCTCCCACCGTGGACATAAAATTCGCGCCTCATTAAAAATTTTTAAATTGCAGACCCAATGATTGCTATAATTGAAAGAATCAAACGGTAAAACAAGAGAGTCTCTTCCCATCCTTGGCACCGTTGGCTAAGGCAGTAAATCCCTGTCCATTTAATTTTATTTGCACATCTCTTATCATATTTAGTCTTTTTACCGTCTTGTATCATATTTAGACTAATTGATTTACTCTGTTGATCATGACTTGATATTACCAAGTATTTTGCCGTAGGTTAGGTTAGTTGAATTGAATTTATCAATCATGATGCTTTTGTTTCTTCAGTACTTGGGAGTTTAAAAAGTAAAATTTCTTACATACCTGCAGTGCAGTGTATAATTGAGTTTTTGTTTCTCGTCTTTGTAATTTGTTCGATTATGTGTAATGTGTTGTAATTTATTTTCTGTGTGTGTTTTTTTCTTTTTTAGTGATACTCCGTCTTTTGTACCTTTTTTGACGGGTAATAAATAAATAAATAAATAAATAAAAATAAATATATATATATATATATATATATATATATATATATATATATATATATATATATATATATATATATATATATATATATATATACTGTATATATATATACTGTATATATAAATGTTATATTTACATTATGGGAACGGTATAAACGGTCATTCAGTACTATGGTTACTCCGATTTTTCTATGCACCGTCGATTGTAAAATCGTTCAGTATTATTCCTCCTTAATTAACTACGATTGGAGGTTGAAGCAGAATGGTTATCTGGACATAAATATCCTTTATTTGACAACTCAATAGTATTTGCCCATTTTTTACTTTTTTGAGCAAGTTTCTAAATACTAAATATCCTGAACTTTTCTAAGACTCGGAGAAAAACACAAGAAAAGAAATCAACAATGGAAACTTGATACCTCAGTCAAAATTCCGCAATAGGGGCTATTTCTACTGTAAGTAATTGGGCAGAAATGTATTTCCCATGGAAGGGAATCAACAGCTGTGCTATCCCTTTCTTTTCTAAGAAAGAAATCTTTTGCTTTTGTCTTCTGCCATCACCCGGTGGATCACTTCAAATTAGCTGTCTTTTTGTTGATCCCGTTATGTTTCTTTGTTGCTGATTTTGACTGAAATGGATTTTGTGGCTTAATTTTGACGCAAATCCTTGAAACATCAATCATGTATAAGCGTATTTTTTGTGCTCGTTACTTATATTTGTATTTTTGTACTATCATTTTACTGCTTTTAATAATTTGTAGTTGTTTCCGTAAAAAGTTGATTGGTGCTTTCGAGAAATATGGATGAAATTGAAACGAAGATCAAGGGAAAAAAGGGTAATTTTTTTAGTAAGACCGTAAAAGATAAAAAGAATATTGCTATAGAAAAATAATGATAAAATTCCGATCAATTTGGCTTCACATCTGAAAGCCTTTATCAACAGAAAATAATCAAAAAAGGCCTAAACAAAACATATGAAAAAAAAGAAACCTAGCTCTATACAAAAAAATAGAAAAACGAAAGGAAAACTTCCATTTTTATTTTGTTCAAATTTGAGTTCTCTTTCCATTTTTATTTCTGTTTTTTATTTCTGTTATTTCTGAATGTGTATTTGTGTGTTTTTATTTTGTTTTTTTTTCAAATGTTACGTTTGGAAGATACCATAATAAACGACATCGTAATGTGACCCCAGGGAAGGTTTTCTAGTAAAACTATGTAAGGATTCATTCCACAGAACTCCAACTATGTGTTATAAAATAACTCACTACTTATAGCTCAGTCACTATGCTAAAGAGTGCACTCAGTGTGAGCCTTTTAAAGGATTAAATAAAAAAACAAGTTTTTTTAACTCAAAGTAAGGAATGACGGTAAAACTTAAAACAAAAATAAATTATTCCGTATATCAAAGGGGCTGTACCCTCCTCAACGCCTCGCTCTTTACGCTAAAATTTTACTTTCTCACAAATCTATTTTTTTTAAACAATAAAAAACTTTAGCGTAAAGAGCGAGGCGTTGAGGAGGGGACAGCCCCTTTCATATACAGAATAATTTCTGTTCGTTTTAAGTTTTAATGTCGCTCTTTACTTTCAGTTTAAAAAACTTGTTTTTTTTATTTAATTTCTGATCGTTTTTTAGTTAATGCAACTTTTATTTTGGCTCACCGTCATTGAATAAGTAAACAAAATTTGCATAAAAATGTTACTTTTCTTTTGCTAAATGGATGTCTCTAAATTTGGTTATGACGTAATTTACAAATTAACTTACGTAACTAACTTCTATATTCGTATATTTTTCTTCAAGCAAAAAATACAAAGTTGCAGATTTTTGCAGATATGAGCTAGAAACCTATGTAATAGGATTTCTGATACGCTGAATCTGACGGTGTGATTTTCATTAAAATTCTTTCACTTGTAGGGGATGTTTTCCCCCTCTTTAAAAAATCGGGTAAATTTTCTCAGGCTCGTAGCCTTTGATGAGTAATACTAAACTTAATAAAATTTATATATTTAGAATCAGCATTATAAACCTATTCTTTTGATACATTTATTGACAACACAATTTTTTAAAGTTTTTAAAAGTTTCGATCACTATTGAACCGTATCGTTTGTTTTTTTACTGTTTTGTTTATTATGTATATGTTATTACGTATATGAGGGGGTTCTTCCCTTAGTCAATACCTCTCTCTTTACGTTAAAAGTTAAAAACAAATTTAATTCACAAACCCCTGAATCACAAAGGCCGTTTAGTTAGAATAGATAGCTCTTTTAAAAGCACTAAAAAAAAACTGTAGCGTAAAGAGCGAGCTATTGACTTGGGGGAGAACCCCCTCATATATATTATAATTTCTGTTCGTTTTAAGTTCTGTTGTTGCTTCTTATTTTCAGTTGAAAAAAAACTTGTTTTTTTTAAATTTAATTTCTGATGATTTTTTAAATTATGCTTGGAAATCCGGCACCCCCCTAATAGAAATGTCCCCTATCCAAAAGAAACTACCTCCACGGAAAGATTCTCCCAAGTAACCCCCTCCTCCAACCCCATCCTCCAGAAAAAAAATCCTTCCTGAAAATGTCTGTATACGTCACAATAACCAATAAATAATGCTGGCAAGTCCAGCGACCCCGTCATGGCAAGTTACCTTCCCCCATGAAAACTTCCTTCATGGACAGATCCTCCAACATAACCCCCGACCCACCCGTCCCTCCCACTACCAGAAAAAAAACCTCCTGAAAACTTCTGTATACTTCCCAATAACCAATACTATATGTTAACATTGGGTAAAGTTCATAACTTTTAGCCCTCCCCCTGGAGACTTCTGGGGATTAAGTCATCCTAAAAGACATTTTTATCATATTTTTGACCATGCTGAACAAAATAGCTATCTCAAAATTTTGATCGGGTGACTTTGGGAAAAAAATAAGCGTTGGAGGGGGCCTAGTTGCCCTCCATTTTTTTTTGGTCACTTAAAAAGGGCACTAGAAGTTTTAATTTCCGTTACAATGAGCCCTCCTACAATATTCTAGGACCACTGGGTCAATACGATCACCCCTGAGAAAAAGAAAAAAACAAACAAACAAATGAACACGCACCCGTGATCTTTCTTTTGGCAAAAAATGCAAAATTCCACATTTTTGTAGATAGGAGCTTGAAACCTCTACAGTAGGGTTCTCTGATACACTGAATATGATGGCGTGATTTTCATTAAGTTTCTGTTACTTTTAGGGGGTCTTTCCCCCTTTTTTCGAAAATCAGCCAAATTTTCTCAGGCGCTTAACTTGTGTTAGGTAAGACTAAACTTGATGAAAGTTGTATTTTGAAATCAGCATAAAAATCTTATTCTTTTGATGTATCTATTGATATCAAAATTTCCGTTTTTTAGAGTTTCTGTTACCATTGAGCCGGGTCGCTCCTTACTTACAGTTCGTTTCCACGAACTGTTTGAAAACGGTGAAATCTCAATTTGTGCGCTTTTTGGATTATGAAATTTTAATTGGAGTGTTAAAAGTATTTCTTTTAAATTATGCATTTATACCGTTGCCAAAGTTTTTTAGTTTTTGATAGGTATATTCATGAATCTCAGAGCTTGCAAAACGTTCTTTTTTTAATGGCGATTATTTATAGACTATCTTTAGCCTATAAATAGGCTAGGGAGAGCCCAGAAATAGGCTATGTATATATACGACTAATTTACATATATACTATAACTACTATAATATAAAATAACTACTATACTATAAAGAAAAACGAAGCAAAACACACACATTTATGCAACTATGTATACAATTATGTATATACAACAACTATATATACAACTATGCATGATTAACTTTTCGGCATGCGCTTTATGGGATATGAGACATTACCAATTTTCTTTTTTTGTGAGCTATACAAATTTTCACTCTTAGGCTAATAATTGAGAAGTGCCTAAGTTTTCAAACACCTTTGGTCCTCAGTTTTATAGATTATGAGCAAGCGTTCGATTCAGTTGATAGAGGAGCTTTAGTAAAGGTTTTATCCTTGTATGGTATACCAGACAAATACATTAAAGTGATTAGTGCTATGTACGAGAATAACACTGCTGAGGTTAAGGTAGGAAATGAGGGTAGCAGCTGGTTTTGTATTAAATCAGGAGTTAAGCAGGGTTGTGTTCTATCCCCCTTTGTATGGATTATTTTGATGGACTTTGTTCTAAGGAGCACAGGAAAGGCAATGGGAGACCACGGAATCAAATGGGGAGGAAAAAGTCTCCTGGGCTTGGATTATGCTGATGATTTAAGCATCCTAGATGAAAGTGTGAGCAAAATGAATGAAGTTTTAGAGGTTTAGCGAGTTCAGGGTGCTAGTATTGGTTTGAAAATTGATGTTAGGAAGACTATGTCGCTAAGGCTAAGAATAAGTGAAGATAAAAAGGTGACGATGGGTAATGAAAAGATTGATCAGGTGGACAGCTTGACTTACCTTGGTAGTATTATTAGTAAAGATGGTGGGAGCAGTGAAGATGTTAAAAATAGAATAGCCCAGGCTTAGGGTGTTTTTTCACAGTTAAAAAAAGTCTGGAAGAATAGGAAGATAAGTCTGCAAACCAAGTTTAGAATATTAGAAGCTACAGTGATGACAGTGGTCAAATATGGCTCTGAAGCATGGATAAAAAAGTTCAAGTTCTCTTCTGAATTTTACCAAAGAACACAATTCAATTCTAATTTCACCATATAAAATGAAAAACTTACGTGTCAGTTTTAAGTTCACGTAGACATAAACAATTTTAAGTTCAATTTAAAAATTTTCCTCAAAAGATAGGAAAAGTTACCCTATGATTATGATTATTTTCCGTGAAGATGAAATGTTACACTTTAATTCTAAATTTTATTAAATTCAATTCCAACCTTTCTCAAAGAGATGAAAAAATTTAAAGTTCTGTTCTAAATATTGTCTCGGGAGAAGAAAAGTTTCACGGAAAATAAAAATTTCTAGTTAAATTTAAAATTTTGTCAAAAAAGTCAAGTAACTTTCAAGTTATCTTCTGAATTTTTGTCAATGAAAAAGAAATAAGTTATTGATCATTTACTTTCGCACAAAATAATATAAAAATTTCAACTTCAGTTCAGATACTTCTCAAATAGATGAAAAAATTTTAAGTTATGTTCCAAATATTGTCCCGGAAGACGAAAAGTTCAACTTCGATTCTAAATTTTACCAATGAAAATTAAATAAGTTTTTGATCGATTCTATTTTCCCAAAACAATATAAAAAATTTTCACTTTAGTTCAAGTTTTTCTCAAACAGATGAAAAAATTTAAAATACTGTTCAAAATTTTTAACATAATTTAATAAATTTAAAGATCTATTCTTAAATTTACAAAAGGAAAAGATTCAATACTAATTTCACCCGATAAAATAAAGCGCTTCCGCGTCAGTTTTAAGCTCAACAAGACGTAAGAATTTTTAAGTTCATTTCTAAATTTTTCGATAGAAGACAGGAAAAGTTATCCTATGATTGTGATTATTTTCCATGAAGATGAAATGTTTCACTTTAATTCTAAATTTTCTTTAATTCAATTCAAACCTGATTGAAAGAGATGACAAGATTTAAAGATATATTCTAAATATTTTCTCGGGGGAAGAAAACTTAAAGATCAGTTATGAATTTTCTCAATGAAAATGAAATAAGTTTTTGATCATTTCTTTTTTTCCAGAATAAATATAAAAATTTTCCACTTTAGTTCAGATTTTTCTCAAAGAGATGAAGAAATACAAAATCCTGTTCCAAATATTTCATGTAAGTTAAAAAAGTTGAAGTTCTCTTCAGAATTTTACCAAAGAACACACTTCAGTTCAAATTTCACAGGAAAAAACAAAATCTCCCACTTCAGTTATATATATCACAAAGACAAAGAAATCTAAAGTTCAACTCTAAATTTTTCGGTGAGAGATAGAAAAGTTAATACCGTACTTGTGAGTATTTTCAAAGAAGATAAATACCATACATGTCAATATTTTCCCGGAAGATATAAAGTTGTAGTTCAATTTTAAAGTTTCACAATGAAGTGAGGAAAATTTCAAGTTCTC